>NW_015664983.1:11943-12828 GCF_001515625.1 Sinocyclocheilus rhinocerous | reverse complement strand
TTTAGCTGTTTTTTCAGTAGGCAATTAGCCTTTTTCACACTTCCGTGTTTCTGGCTTCCGGATTGGTGCTTGCAGGGTAAAAGTTTTTCCGGTGACAATTGCGGCCGTACTTAACAAGAATGAGTTTGAGAATCAAAGTATTTTTATACAAATTAGAGATGAAAATGCTTGAACTGCCGGTACTTTACTCTACAAAGCGCAAACATTTCACAATGAACTTTTTGCGTCAGTTCGGGTCATCAAATACAAGTTTGTTTAAATCTAAATGGTGGCAGTTATAATTCAGTTCGTTTTGCCGTTCTGTCCGTTTGGTGCTGGCACTGCATTAGGACTCTCCACGTGAATTTTTTTCCACTAATTATTATTATTATAGTAATATTGTATGTTCTACTTGCTCTCCTTTGCATTATTAACGTGATGGCTTAAATGTACGTTGTATAATGTGCCCTGGGAAATAAATATTAAACAAGAGATGACTCGGATTCATGACTTTATTCCTATTGTATCAGATTACGTTGTTGTGTCCTTTCTGAAATGCGTCGATTTTTACAAAGCTCATCGGTCTGAGGAGCGAGGTGTGCTGTGATTGGCCAGCTATCCAGTGCGTTGTGATTGGCCGAATACCTCAAGCGTGTGACGGAAATGTTATGCCCCTCACCATACTGTGATGCCGTGTCCCGGCTGGAATGACGAGACAAAAACATTAAAACCCAATATAAACGAGGCATCTGTTGCATCCAGTGGGGACATAATTACGGATTATAATGACTTATACTTTGTTTTTACTCGTTGCGCTGCATCGCGCCGTGTAAACATAACACCATGTCTGCATTTGTGATCGGAGAAATGACAAACAACAAGCGCTACTCTACACTGCTCAAAACT
>NW_015664983.1:10876-11890 GCF_001515625.1 Sinocyclocheilus rhinocerous | reverse complement strand
GTCTACTCTTCCAGGATCAGGAAACAGTCCTCCATAAAATGCGCTGCACACATCTGAATATTTGGGTTGAACTGTTCTGGAACAGTGTTGTAAATACAACTTAACCACTGATTTCTAGTCGTTGGACTCCGCTTCGTCCACGGTGAAAAACTCAGTTAGAATTGTTTAATGTATTCTTGGAAAAAATGTGCATCTGGACATAAATGTTGTCATTTTTAAGTAATTTATCATGTGGTGATTCGAGGGAAATGACTGGGTAAATTGAGATAATGCGCTCAAATGTACCGGAGATCAAAGACTATATAAAAAGGGATGTCGGAGATGGAGAATAGAAACCAACCGGCGCTACATTGAGCGCATTATCTCACGATTCAGCGGTCTGAGTGGCCATATAAGTTACTAACAAGTACAATGTTATTTCTTTGTAGATTATATAACAACAACTTGGAAAACAGGCACAAGAGAAAAGGTAAGAAGCATTATTTGAGAAAAGGGCATACTAATATAATAGGCGCAGACCTATAACGGAACTAACTTTACCCTGCGCTGACGTAATTTCCGATTTTTGTGAAAAAGGCTAATCACCCAGAGCATCGTGGGATATGAGGCATGTTTCTAGTGAACGACATTGACATTAGAGTTGGGAGGTAAGTGTGCTTTACTCTTATATAGCGGTGAGTCTTTCATCAGCAATATCTTGCGCATCTAGTTTTAAGAAAGTGCAATTTGAACCATCTAAGTAGTTAAAAACGTAGGACGAAGCATCCACCACACATTCCATAGATAGATTCAAGTTACGTGCACAAATAAAAGCCTAACAGAGTGTGTGTTTGTTTTTGTTGAATTTATGTCTCTGATAAATTAATTTACCCATTAAACTGTGCAATTTAATACCAGTAAGAATATCAATATGATGTAATAGAAGAATAACGTACACATATGAATTGCATATGACAAATATTAAATTTTCTTGAAATAATTTGTATTCTTCATATTACTTGTATGACTGGGTAT
>NW_015664983.1:0-4904 GCF_001515625.1 Sinocyclocheilus rhinocerous | reverse complement strand
ACGTGACAGTCGTGACAGTCACGACTCATGCAGCTGTAAGGTTTTCTTTTTCTTTTGTTTTTATTCGCGACACGCATTACTGAGTTTAATATGCTTCAACCGGACTCAGTTAGAATTGTTTAATGTATTCTTGGAAAAAATGTGCATCTGGACATAAATGTTGTCATTTTTAAGTAATTTATCATGTGGTGATTCGAGGGAAATGACTGAGTAAATTGAGATAATACGCTCAAATGTACCGGAGATCAAAGACTATATAAAAAGGGATGTCGGAGATGGAGAATAGAAACCAACCGGCGCTACATTGAGCGCATTATCTCACGATTCAGCGGTCTGAGTGGCCATATAAGTTACTAACAAGTACAATGTTATTTCTTTGTAGATTATATAACAACAACTTGGAAAACAGACAAAACAGAAAAGGTAAGAAGCATTATTTGAGAAAAGGGCATACTAATATAATAGGCGCAGACCTATAACGGAACTAACTTTACCCTGCGCTGACGTAATTTCCGATTTTTGTGAAAAAGGCTAATCACCCAGAGCATCGTGGGATATGAGGCATGTTTCTAGTGAACGACATTGACATTAGAGTTGGGAGGTAAGTGTGCTTTACTCTTATATAGCGGTGAGTCTTTCATCAGCAATATCTTGCGCATCTAGTTTTAAGAAAGTGCAATTTGAACCATCTAAGTAGTTAAAAACGTAGGACGAAGCATCCACCACACATTCCATAGATAGATTCAAGTTACGTGCACAAATAAAAGCCTAACAGAGTGTGTGTTTGTTTTTGTTGAATTTATGTCTCTGATAAATTAATTTACCCATTAAACTGTGCAATTTAATACCAGTAAGAATATCAATATGATGTAATAGAAGAATAACGTACACATATGAATTGCATATGACAAATATTTAATTTTCCTGAAATTGTATTCTTCATATTACTTGTATGACTGGGTATCTAAAATGTAACTGAATAAGTCCGAATTAAAACTTATTCGTAATGTAAGATCTGGGGGAGTGAACATTTCGACACGCAAAGTGAATGGCGCACGTGACTGGACAAAAAGTGAAGCTTCATTTGACATTGGTCACGTGATTTCTATGTTAACAACACAAGCTTCGAATCGAGGCTTCATCTGGCACGCCCATGGCCCTGTCCCAAATGGCACCCTAAACCCTTGCGGTCTTCCTCTGAGTTCGCACTTTCGTGACATAATGCTGCTTTGACTGTCGGGTAGAAGTCTGCTGCGGAGCTCATACCAGTGCGGGCTCGGCAGAAGTGCGTACCGAGGGTGCATAACGGCCGCAAAGGGGGCTGTTTAAATACTGCAATACAATGGATATAATTTGAAATCTGAGACTTTGTTTCATATTAAAAGTACCAAAGCACAATGCTTATTGCGATATATTGGATGGGAGGTGCCCTTCAATGTTCCATCCATTAACTGAAAACCGGCTAGAATAATAGATTCTTGGGATTTAAGAATCAATATCGTTCCGTAAAAATGAGATTAAAATCGAGATATCGATATTTTTTACCCAGTCCTAATAGAAGACACATTTGGCTGTCAGCTCTTTGGTGTACTGTATATTCAGAGTGGCACAGTAGTCAATCAGGTGTACAGTTTACAACTTCAAGACAAAAATGAGGACAATGTTGCCAACTAAAGTCACGCTGACTCACAAAAAAAGCATTGCTTAACTAATGCTAGAACACGATAGTTGTGTTCAGTTGTTAGACTTAAAGCATTTTATGTCCATTATAAGATTTTATACTTACATGCACATATATATAACATGCATGTATATATGACAGAAAAATGTCAAATGTAAGGTCACTCAAAACTGTGTTGTTTCATCTTTTTGTCTGGGAAGCTGATGGGAGACACTATGTCCAGCCCTACAGGCACCGTGAAGGCAGAGGGCATTATGGTGACTGATTTTGGCAGCGCACCACCACAGGGCTGTCCGATGCATCGAGATGTTAATAAAAGTTAGACAACAGTACTTAAGTATTTAAAATAATCAGTTATGTGGAAAAATCTAGACCATTTTTTCCCCCTTTTTTTTTTTAAACATAGCCAATAGTGCTGCAACAAATTATTATTTTGATTATTTATTTGATTCATCAGATTAAATAAAAGTTTATTAATTATTAAAAATAATAAACGTTTTGCATTCAAATTTTAATTTGATATTTACAAAATGTTATTACGTATCCTTACCAATGTTGTCCTCCAAACAATGTGCAGTTTGAAGGCAATGAAAACACAGCGTGAATGTATCTATGTAAACTATGCTATAAATGATGTGTACCTTCTAACTTTAAGTTAAAGTTCAAGCTAATAAAAAAAAAAAACAACATAATGAGTGCATGTTGTCCACAGAATAGGGTGACCATACGTGCCATTTTCCCAGGACGCGTCCTGGCCAGGATTTGTTTTGGCTTTGTTTTCCTGTTTTCATGCTTGCTGAAGGTAATGATCGAAAAGTAGTTTGACCAATAACATGCAAGCATTGTACATAATGGACCAATCATGGCGTGTGAGAAGGTGGGATTTACGGTCAAAGCGATGCAATTACGCGTACATATTAGGTGTTTTCGACTTAAAAGCAGTGCGGCTCAGACCGATCAGTGTTTGACATCAAAGTACCTCGAGAGCATTTCGAAAGCATAACCGTCAGTATGGTACTTTGATGTCATACACCGATAGGTATGCACACGCAAACAAAGCCAAAACCTAGATATTTTAGGCAATATAGAAATCCTGGCCAGGACGCGTCCTGGGAAAATGGCACGTATGGTCACCCTACCATAGAAATGTTATTCGTTGCTGTAAAGTGACATGACTGGCAGATGTTTTTTTGTTGCGATCATGCATATGCAGTTAATTGATAATCAAATTCATTGTCGATTATTTTCATGATTAATTATCATCAATTTTATGCAGAGCTCTTTAACCCTGCTCCTAGAGTTCCACCATCCTGTAATTTTTATTTCCAACATGCTTCAATACACCTGGCTATGATTTTCAAGCAAGCGATCCTGAAGACCTTGATTAGTTGGTTCAGGTGTGTTTGATTAGGGTTGGAGCAAAACTCTGCAGGACAATGGCCGTCCAGGAGCAGGCCCTTTTTATTGATTAGTTTTTGGAGCCCTCATATACAGAAACGTCAAAAATATGTGGATCTTCTCCTCAGTTTTCATTCTTACCATCTCCAACAGGTACCCCTCCACCAGAATGTCCAATGCATCAGGCATCTGCACCTGCTAGCGAGAAGCTGAAGAAAGCACCAGATGTACCAACACATCAGGACAGGGCTTATGAATTTGTAGAGTGTCCTATAAGCGCTGCCAATGGGGCTAAACCCACAATGTCTGACATCAATCCAGCAAACATGGTAATTTGCTCTCTTGAAATTGGTTACCTAATAACTAGAACAGGGGGTTTTTGTGGGCGGATCCTATCTGGTGGCAGAAAATGACTATTGTGAGAGAGGATTTTTTAAATTGAGGGGTGGAGTGGGGCATTTTTTTTTTTACATTTTTCAAAAATATATTTATCTCACCTAAATATTTGATCATGCATAAAATGTTTGTTTTGACAATCGTGCAATTGTTGCACAATAGCTTACACACAGCACAAGCCTGATTTAATGAGCTGTATGTGAGGCGGCCTTTTACACCGGGCTCACACATACTCCGTTTGCAGTGCGTATGCAGTCCATGTGCGGTACGTGAGCAGTACAGAAGCAGCACTGACTGTGTCTGCAACTGATCCGTGGCTGTTTACTACAAACACAACATTTATCCATTATTTTGATTTAAAATCCAAACATTGTTACTTAAAATGCTTCTTCAGCATTTTGATTCTTTTTTTTACACAGTCGAGTAATACAATCTTTCATAGACATGTTTAAATGCAATAAATATAAGAAACACATTATTCAATGCTTTTTACTATTGCATTTACTTCTAGATTTATATTAAGTTGCTCAAGCAATTGGCAAAATGTTTAAAGGGTACATAACACACACAGTTTTACCCAATCTCATGTTAATCTTGAGCACCTATATAGTAGTATTGCATCCTTCATATCTCCAAAAAGTCTTTAGTTTTATCATATTTATAAAAGAAAGATACAGCTTTACGGTTCTCTCCGGAAAAAGCAGAGCTCCTGGAGTCGCGCCGTGGGCGGAGCTAAAGAGTGACGAGCACTTGAGCTTAGGGCTGTTCGATTCCGAAATTTTTGGAATTGAGTCCGATTCCGATTCCTGGTTCTGGAATCGATTCCAAGAATCGATTCCTCACTGTTGTTTTCGATTCTTTTTCAATTCTTGTTTTTTTTTAGATTGAAGGAATCTATAATCTCACCATGACTGCAGGATAAAGGTCGTAGAAAGTATCCTTCTCATAATATGAAGCTTTATTTGTAAAAAAAAAAAAAAATGACGATACCTAAATTGTAATTTTGTCTGCTTTGCCCGTGAAAATAGTCATAGCCCACAGCTCAGCAGGGACATGCGTTTATCACATGAATTCAGGGTGCGAACTACGGGGGAGCTAGGGGGAGCTCGGCTCCCCTTAATAAAACATGGGCTCCCCTGAAAACGGGATTTGTGAAATTTTGGGGGGTCTCAAAAAATATTGACAATGTGTTATTTAACTTTAACCGTTGTTCATGTGAACTCAAAGACAGCCTGATGCTTTGTATATAGACTATTTGTGGGTGGCTTGTTTGAAGCGTGCATTTCTGTGGTAAGAGCGATCTCTATTCATATCATTATGGCGAGCACTAGCAAAGCGTTTAAGAGGATGTGTTTGGGCGAAGAGCACGCACGCGATGTCTCCAAGGGGGCAATCGGCATGCACTGCGAGCATTTTTCCAATGAAAAAG
>NW_015664982.1:7966-9351 GCF_001515625.1 Sinocyclocheilus rhinocerous | reverse complement strand
TCGCATATGCGAGTGATTTACTCGCAATGTAGAGGGTTGTTATGTTAAGTTTTGATGACTTAACTATTACTCAAACTGTGGGAAACAGTAATAATAAAGAATGACTTGCTGTGTCCAAACTTGTAGTGCAGTACACTTTAAACAAGTAGCCTCAAAGCAAACAAAAAGTCCAGTTCACCTTGAATCAATTCTGTACGTTTATATAAAAGACAAACACTGAGTTTTGTTATCTGAATTACGATAAATCAGTCTACAGACCCGGTGCATGGAAAAACATAATACTTCCTGGTTGTTATCATAGCACTTTTCAAACTCAGAGCACTTAAAAGAACCTCTTCCTCACAACAGAACAGCACATTCTTTCATCTACCCACATGGTGAGCGTCAACAGGCCACAATACACTTCCACTCACTCTGGACGTGTTTCTCTAAAATCACAGAGGGAATTATTTGATATTTAGCCTAGCCCTTCCAGTAAAAACACCCCACCCTTCTGAATGTCCAACTGTCACGGGAGTTCAACATTACACTAAAAACATCTCAATGTTGGATTCAAAGAAAAATCACATTAGGCTTGGCTCTCGGATGTGTTTTGACAGAAGAAACAACAAAAAGGGACCATTTCTGACTTTCTTGCAGGATGTGCACAGCAATCAGAGAGTTTTACTGGGAAATATGTTGATTTGAAAGAAGGAACCTACAAAACCATTTAAGAAAAATTTGACTACATCAACTTTTCACTACTTATAAATTCCCCGGCTGCCAGAAAGTCAAACAACCACAACTGAGGTGAAAAGTGCCTTTGAAAACATTCAGAAATTTCAGCAAGGAAGAGTCATTTTTCATGTGTCGCACACCTAACAAGTCAATCGAAGGCACCATAGCAACAAGTGAACATTTGTTCTGAAGGAATTTGGGGTATGCAGGAGGAGGGGGCTTCATGGCGGAGGAGGAATCACGGAACGAGAAGAGTTTGGTCAAACCGATCAAAGTGATGAGCCAAGCTCATAGTCATCAATATAAACACTAACGAAAAAAGTACTGTGACTGCAGTTTTCTGATAAACCCTTTACAAGCCACTAGTTTTTGTAGCTTAAATTAACCACATTGTGGCTACAAAAATCTTGTGTGTGACGTGCATTCAGACTGCAGAGCAAATAAGCACGCAGATGAGTTCCTGTAGCATTCCTCCTGGCTGCCTTGTAGATCCTAGCTAGCATAAAATGACAGCCAGGGAGGTGAGGAGAGCTGTGATGATCAATCTCTGTGCAGACAGGATGAATCCATACATTTAGAGGGTCAGTGAGCATCTCCTCCACTGAGAGGGAACAGGCCAGTGGGAGAGTGGGAAGGTCAAAAGCATGTGCTTGTGGGAAGTGTCACTG
>NW_015664982.1:6204-7816 GCF_001515625.1 Sinocyclocheilus rhinocerous | reverse complement strand
TAATATGATTCATAATATTATTAAAATTTAAAATAACAGTTTTCTATTTTAATATATTTAAAAAGTACTTTACTTCTGTGATGGCATAGCTGAATACGTTGATTTTCACCGCAAAGAAACATTTCCTATTATTATAAATGTTGCAAACAATGTTGTTCTCAGGATTCTTTGATGAATAGAAAGTTCAAAAGACCAGCATTTATTAAAAACTTAAATCTGTAACATTATGTATGTATTTACTGTCACATTCGATCAATTTAAAGCATCCATGCTGAATAAAATAAAAAATATATATTACTGACCCCAACTGTTTGACCAGTAGTGTTGGTCTGTTAGCTGAACTTTGCAAAAAATAAACTGGAACGATTATAACAGTCGGACAAAAGTGTTTAAAAGACATTTTAAAAAGATGAATTATTGCTTAAATATGGCCAAAAACAAACATTCACAGTGCACATAAACATATTTAAGACAGAAATAGTAAATCTATAGCTACCAAACTTGTTTAGCTGCTGACCACCATTTTAGGTGGTGAAATGCTTTTTGCAAAGAAAAACATCATAACTCCCTGCTGGGGGTAGGACAGTTTGGCTATTTTTACATGGGAAAGTATTTAAATGTGTATATACCACAAACCATAATTGTCCAGTCACTATCTATACTCCAGAGCTCTGTCATAAATGCTTTTTTTAACGCTGAAGACAACATAATAGCGGCTACAAGTGAACATTTGTTCTGAAGGAATTTGGGGTATGCAGGAGGAGGGGGCTTCATGGCGGAGGAGGAATCACGGAACGAGAAGAGTTTGGTCAAACCGATCAAAGTGATGAGCCAAGCTCATAGTCATCAATATAAACACTAACGAAAAAAGTACTGTGACTGCAGTTTTCTGATAAACCCTTTACAAGCCACTAGTTTTTGTAGCTTAAATTAACCACATTGTGGCTACAAAAATCTTGTGTGTGACGTGCATTCAGACTGCAGAGCAAATAAGCACGCAGATGAGTTCCTGTAGCATTCCTCCTGGCTGCCTTGTAGATCCTAGCTAGCATAAAATGACAGCCAGGGAGGTGAGGAGAGCTGTGAGGATCAGTCTCTGTGCAGACAGGATGAATCCATACATTTAGAGGGTCAGTGAGCATCTCCTCCACTGAGAGGGAACAGGCCAGTGGGAGAGTGGGGAGGTCAAAAGCATGTGCTTGTGGGAAGTGTCACTGGGCCGCTTGACAGAGGGTGGTGTGGAGAATCTCATTCATCAATACTTAACCAAACAGTTTAACATTTGTAATAAAAGCAGCTGGAATCCCATTTGCACTGACAGAACAACGGAGAAACAGAATTAGCTGTTCATATTCACCAAATATGCACCAAATCTTATTGAGATTATTTGTTCCATTTGTTTTGCTGGTATTTGTGTTAAGTTTTTGTTGTGGCCACCTGCAATACTTCACTACCCTACCGTTCAAAAGTTTGGGGACGGTGAGATTTTTCAATGTTTTTGAAAGAAGTCTCTTATGCTTGCCATGTTGCATTTACATTATCAAAAAAATAATAATAATAAATATATATATATATATACAGTATATATATAAAATATATATTATTTTGTATA
>NW_015664982.1:0-2250 GCF_001515625.1 Sinocyclocheilus rhinocerous | reverse complement strand
TAATATGATTCATAATATTATTAAAATTTAAAATAACAGTTTTCTATTTTAATATATTTAAAAAGTACTTTACTTCTGTGATGGCATAGCTGAATACGTTGATTTTCACCGCAAAGAAACATTTCCTATTATTATAAATGTTGCAAACAATGTTGTTCTCAGGATTCTTTGATGAATAGAAAGTTCAAAAGACCAGCATTTATTAAAAACTTAAATCTGTAACATTATGTATGTATTTACTGTCACATTCGATCAATTTAAAGCATCCATGCTGAATAAAATAAAAAATATATATTACTGACCCCAACTGTTTGACCAGTAGTGTTGGTCTGTTAGCTGAACTTTGCAAAAAATAAACTGGAACGATTATAACAGTCGGACAAAAGTGTTTAAAAGACATTTTAAAAAGATGAATTATTGCTTAAATATGGCCAAAAACAAACATTCACAGTGCACATAAACATATTTAAGACCGAAATAGTAAATCTATAGCTACCAAACTTGTTTAGCTGCTGACCACCATTTTAGGTGGTGAAATGCTTTTTGCAAAGAAAAACATCATAACTCCCTGCTGGGGGTAGGACAGTTTGGCTATTTTTACATGGGAAAGTATTTAAATGTGTATATACCACAAACCATAATTGTCCAGTCACTATCTATACTCCAGAGCTCTGTCATAAATGCTTTTTTTTACTGCTGAAGACAACATAATAGCGGCTTTTCATTCTTTCATCGCAGCAACTTTCTCTAAAAGGAATCCTCTAACAGGAACATAATCTGTTTCCAATAATGCAGAACAGGAACACATAGTTCTCCATAAAGTACCTTGAAAATGCAAACAGAAATAACCAACAACAAGCTCAGTGTATCAAGTGCAGTCATATCTATTTAGGGGGGAGGGGTGGGTTCTACCACAAGGAGGCAAATTTCAGAGATGCCTTGTGCAGCAGAAAAGAAACACTCTCAGCAGGATAGCCAGGAGTTTACCCGAGGCATCCTGACAGACGTGGCACTCCTCCAGTGATGGGAATGAGAAACACTAACACATCGTACAAACCTACTACATCAGCATGGACTGACCCATATGCACCTTTAAAAGAAACTGCGAAACCACAAGATCAACCACAGCTGCACAGCAACAAAGAGCTTTTGAAAGCATCTGAAGTAGCAAGCGTTAAGTAGAACCTCACCTTTGGAGTGAAAAGCCTCCTTTAGGCTCAGCAGCACGTCAGAAAACTTGCGCACATCATTGACCAGTTGCATGATGTAGTCGGGGTCCCCTCCAGAGGCGGTGGTGGTGTGGTCAAGGCCCATAGCGTTGAGAGGGTTCGTCTTAGAGCTGCGGCCCATTTCTAGCGTTTTGTTGGACCCAGGGGACAGGGACACAGGGATGTTGGGCTGGGAGAGACCACTTGTCAAGCGCTTATTCCCACTGTTGCTGCTCTGATGGAACATTCCAGCAGCCGCTTCTGACGTTACTAAGCCACCTCAGCCGCTGATCCAAGCACCCTCCTGCCAGTGGAGAGCTGAAGGCAAAGCGAGACAAAAAGCTGATGATCAATCAATACAGCTAAATAAAGTATACGGGATGTTGAAGACTATGATCAGGAGCTGCCTTTATAAACACATGTAGAATGTGAACTCATGATAGTTTGCGAAATGTTCCTATGAACAATTTGTTAAATTTAAGTGCAATGTGTACACAGGCCTCAACTCCATCTGCAGAATGCCCTGAAATATCTCTTTATTTAGGGAATAATTCATCCATTAATGAAATTTCTGTCATAATTTACTCACCCAAACAGTTACTGGTCCCCACTGACTTCCATAGTATGGAAAAAATTAGGGGTGCTCCGATCAGGATTTTTGAGGCCGATCACCGATCGCCGATCACAGAAAGCAGTATCTGCCGATACCGATCACCGATACCGATCTTTTTAAAGCCTTCTTTTTATCATTTATAACTATTTATAGTGATACTCCAATCAGGATTTTTAGACATTTATTCATGGCCTGAATTTCATTTTTGAAAACGGGGGGAATTCCCCTCTTAGGTGACTCTTGTGAGAAGAGAAGCAGCTTTCACACAGGAGTCCGCTACTGATTCGTGGCTGTTTACCACAAACACAACATTTATCCATTATTTTGATTTCAAATCCAAACATTGTCACTGAAAATGCTTTTTCAGCATTGCATTTCTTTTTCTTTTTTTTACACAGTACAGTAATACAGTTTTTCACAGACATGTTT
>NW_015664981.1:447-547 GCF_001515625.1 Sinocyclocheilus rhinocerous | reverse complement strand
CAACGCAATGCGTAAAAAGACAGTATAAGTCATTATAATCAGTATAATAATCCACTGGATGAAACAAATGCCTCGTTTGTAATGGGTTTTCATGTTTTTG
>NW_015664981.1:0-340 GCF_001515625.1 Sinocyclocheilus rhinocerous | reverse complement strand
TCGGCCAATCACAATGCACTGGATAGCTGGCCAATCAGAGCACACCTCGCTTTTTCAGACCGATGAGCTTTGTAAAAATCGACGCGTTTCAGAAAGGCGGGGCATAAGAAAGAAACAATAATGTATGTGGAAAATAATGTGTTTTTTTAACCTTAAACCGCATAAAAACATTTCATTACACCAAATATACAAAATAATGTTCTTTTTAGCAACATCATATGACCCCTTTAAAATAAATAAAATATAAATTAATTTGACTATATACGTGGACCTTTCTATAAATACATTTTTTATATATACACTACCAGTCAAACGTTTTTGAACAGTAAGATTTTTTATG
>NW_015664980.1:284-1622 GCF_001515625.1 Sinocyclocheilus rhinocerous | reverse complement strand
GCAAAGACTGAAGCTGATGATCAAAGGACTTTCCTGCAGGACAGTTATCCCAAAGAACACATCCAAATCTGCTTTTGCTTGGTTCAGAGTTCAGTCATAGAATGTACTTGAGTGTGCTTGGTTCAGGGATCAGTCATAGAATGTTCTTGAGTGGCCTGTTCAGTCTCCAGATTTAATTCTCATTGAAAATATCTGGTTGAATTTAACGAAAGCAGCGGCAATGTGAAAACCAAAGATTATCAGTGATCTGGAAGCTTTTTCAGGCGAGGAATGGGCCAAGACTGTAGTAGAGAGGTGACAGAAGCTTCTAAGCACTTACAGGCAGCGTTTATTGGTGGTTTTAAAGAATAAAAGATTCTGTGCAAAATTTGACTTTTGGGGGTTGAATAATTTTGAACATGAATGTTTAGAGCCAATTTGAATTTCATCATGATTCATTAATGTTCCATTCTCAGAATAACTCAAAAGTGTATTAACAAACTTTCTCAAATACTTTACTGATGCCTTTGTTGAATTGTTTTCATAAAATTGTTCTCCACAGCAAAATGCCTTGCAGGTCAAGGGGGTTGAATAATTTTGATTGCAACTGTATTATAACCTTCTTCAGTGATACTACAGTCTGAAAGTCTACTGAAAGAATAAATAAATAAATAAATAAATACAATTAAAACATTTAATACATCATTAGGATATTAACATTTCCCATCACCTCATCAATCTGTTTGTCAATATTTTATAAATGTATCTACACCAACACACCGATTTCACATTACTGACCCATTCCTTGTGACACAGCACCAGTTTACAGACCAGCTGGAGCTTTACATTGATTCATGTTTAGATTAACCAAATTCAGACCTGAGTATCTGCAGTGTCTGTGAATTTCTCAGCAGACTGGAGATTTCTGTCACTCCAGAGTCTGCTATTTGATTCCTGCTCAGATCCAGCTCTCTGAGGTTTGAATTAAACGCTGATGCCAGAGCAGCACAACCTTCATCTGTAATACTGATGCAGTTTAACCTGTAGAAGAGAGAACACAACTAATTAAGCTATACATACAATCACGCAAATAGCAGCTTTAGCTACTACTTTTATCCACCAATATGTGATTTGCATGATAATCACACTGTGAAATATATTTTTTTAATTTGATAATTATAATATTTTGTTTTTTACAGTACAATACTTAAGCCTAAACCATACTTGCGATGCTACATAGAACAAGCAGCTTGGAGAAGGATTTCAGTTTTGAAGGATGGAATGATAAATTTACTATTGTAATATTTATGTCTTAATTTCTTAACTTTCGAATGTTAAGCCCTCAGGCTTTTATTTTGG
>NW_015664980.1:0-216 GCF_001515625.1 Sinocyclocheilus rhinocerous | reverse complement strand
ACCGGTGCGACTATAGTATAAATAGGCGCCGGGAGCACACATCATTCTCTTCTTCGTCTTCATTGACTGTTTTGTTTGAAGCGTGCATTTCTGTGGTAAGAGCGATCTCTATTCATCTCATTATGGTGAGCACTAGCAAAGCGTTTAAGGATGTGTGCATCTGGGTTGACTTTGTTTAACATCTGATGACACACAAGATCTATGCGTTATTTGTTT
>NW_015664979.1:186806-190725 GCF_001515625.1 Sinocyclocheilus rhinocerous | reverse complement strand
TACAGCAAACTACCTGTAAAGAAATTGAAGTCAAGCAACTGAATCAGACATGAATGACATTATTAGAAAATTATTAGTAGTAAATCTTCCACAGACTGATTAGTCATAAACACATAGGTATCATGCGCAACAGTGAACAATCCTCACCACTAGAGACATCCCAGACCTTGATGGTTTTGTCCAGGGATCCAGTGAAGATGTATTTATCATTTATTGAGAAGACAGCACAGAGGACGCTTTCAAAATAAAAACCCTTAAGAATGGAACACGACAACACATGCCTTATTAATCTCACACAGCGGTTGTTTGTTGGCAACATTATGTCATCATAGGCTTGCTCCAAATGCAGAGCACACGAAAAATAAGTTAATGAGTTAATTAGTTCTTGTTGACTTGTTTTCAAGTAAAAATAGCACAAGTAAAAAAACAAACAAAAAAAAAAATAATAATTTAAGTGCAAAGCCAGCCCAGAAGAAAAGAACAACTACAGGAACAACAAAAGAAGGCCTCTGAATGGATTCAAAAATGGGGCTGGACCTAACCTTAGGGAGGACAGCTGAAACGGTCAGACTTTTTAAGACAGTGTGGAAAACAGAGGGGAGAAGTTGGCTGCACGTGCTGAGTGATCCAAAGTTAGCATATGTAATACAGGAATCCACACACATATATGCTGGGGTAACAAGACCTAGCAGGGCCTTAAAAACAAAAATATAATCTCCCTATCCTTTTCTTCAAGCCCATTATAATAGCGGTCGCTTTTCGAAGGCATCTTTTGGAGCAATGGACATCGTTTTACCATAATCAGGGGAATTAGCTCAAATGATAGAGCGCTCGCTTAGCATGCGAGAGAGAGTGGGATCAATGCCCGCATTCTCCAAGCTGGGTCCTGCCCTTTTATGCTCACTTCCCTAAAGAGAAAAACTGTGCTTTGACACTACGAAGCAACGCTCCCTACGTGAGCTTTTGGGGCTCACTGCTGCCGAAAAGTTTTTCGGACAGGGTGCACATTCGTGGCAAAAGCAAGTCAAACCAAGATTTGAATTTGGATAGCTGGATTCAGAGTTCAGAGTGCTAACCATTACACCATGAAAACTTGACAGGAGCAGCTGTTGCTCACAGGGCCACAAAGACTAAATCACTTACAGGCTCGCCAGCACCACCACCAAACTTTTTTCTTTTCCTGCTGCAAGAAAGCACGCAGGTTCCACCAAAACTTGAACGCAGATCGCAGGATTCAAAGTCCAGAGTGCTAACCATTACACCATGGAACTACAATATTACAACTGGGAGACAGATAGCGCTGTGGCTGTGGGGAAGCAGTTAGACAGAGGGGTTGGATCCCAGTAAATTTTGGTCACTGGCCCCCTTGGCGTTACTAGCACAACGCTCTAACCACCTGATCTAACCAACCTAGCTTTGACTGGACTTCAGCCCGATTGACTAAAAACTTCCTGATTGCTTGTGACCCTAAAGAGACAAAAGAGCTTCAGGACCAAGCCTCACTATGGGCGCTTCCGTGATTTGAGCCCAGGACCTCTCGTACCAAAAGCAAGAACCACACACCTAGACCAACGAGCCAGCCTTGGCAACCCACCTAGCCATGAGCCAAAAAACAGAAGAAAAGAATAACTACAGCAATAACAAAAGAAGGAACATGAACTAACATGGAAGTAATCAAACACCTCGAGACAGTGTCAAAGGCAAACGAATGAAATTTGGCCTCTGAATGGATTTAAAAAGCCAGGGGAATTAGCTCAAATGGTAGAGCGCTCGCTTAGCATGCGAGAGGTAGCGGGATCAATACCCGTATTCTCCAAGCTGGGTCCTGCCCTTTTATGCTCACTTCCCTAAAGAGAAAAACTGTGCTTTGACACTATGAAGCAACGCTCCCTACGTGAGTTTTTGGGGCTCACTGCTGCCAAAAAGTTTTTTTGGATCGGGTCTTCCGCACATTGGCGGCAAAAGCAGGTCCCACCGAGATTTGAACTCGGATCGCTGGATTCAGAGTCCAGAGTGCTAACCATTACACCATGGAACCTTGACAGGAGCAGCTGCTGCTCACAGGGCCAACAGAGGGGTTGGATCCCAATTATTTTTAGTCACTGGCCCAGAGGACCAAAAACAAAAACATGGAGGATCTGCTGAAACATAGGATCAAACCAAGGACCTTCAGCACTTCAGTCCAATGCTCTTCCAACTGAGCTATTTTGGCCACATCCGCAAGACTGTTTCTCCAGACTTTTCTCAAACAGACTATTTTAATTTTGTAAGATTAATCAATAAGTAATTTTATTGTTATTCAAGTATCACACTATTAAGTTAGCAACATGGTAATTTATTGTAAATTGAGCCAAAATAGACCCAACCACAGACAAATAATAGTTCAGTAGACTATATTACCTGGTGTTTGTGAGTAGTAGTATGTACTTCTAATTCTAATAAGTATTACTTCTAATACTTCTTATTCAAGTATCATATTGTTAAGCTTAGGAACACACTAAAAACAAATTCTACTAAAATTAATTGTGAACAGAGCTATGACAAGCCAACCAGCTTAGGCTGGTTTTAGCGGTTTTTTTTTTCTTTTCTTTTTTTTCTCAGCAAGGTAAATTGTGAACAGAGCAAAATAGATATAACCTCAGTATGTATAGTTCAATAGACTATTTAACGTAGTATCTGAGAGTAGAATGTGTTGAGAAATGAGAGAATTTCTCTCACTGTTGTTTGATTAATATGAATTGAAGACATGACGAATATCGGACAGCTTCCACTTCAAGACCGAAGTCCGGATCCAATATACTGTTACATATGCATTTTCTTTTTTAGCTGTTTACTCTCTCTTAAGACCTAAATCACTGTGTTTATGAGGATACTTGCAAAGCCGGGGATTATGACGCATATAAGTGTGTTTATGTAATCGTTCAAAGCCAATAAAGCGGCAAAAAATGCACACTTCTCTCACACAGAAACAGAGACGGCGCACGCATATAGCTCTGTTGTTTGTGTTTCAACGGCTTAAAATCGGTTGTTTTAAAACGGCAGTGCTTAAAAACGTGTGTCCATGCTAAAGATGTAGTCCCTCGTTTAAGAACGAGCTCCTCGTTTTGTCCTGGCTTGTCGTTCTCCACCTGGCTGGTTCTGTCTCTTCTGTTTCATGACAGAACTTGGTATATATTAGTACCTAAAAGGTACAAAAGTGTACCTTTTGAATAGGTACTCAATCAACGTGTTCTAGTCTACTAATAATAAAATTATAATCAAAAAACACCTTTTAAAGGAGTATTTACCAGAAATGTTATTTACCAGAATTTATTTAGGAGAAAAATTTAAATGTGCAGTATTTCTGAAAAAAAAAGAAAAAAAACTTTTTTTTTAAATTAATAAAATCAATTAATTGGAGATGCTTTTGATTATTAAAATGTAATGGAATCATTCAAATGGAATCCAGAAAATAATGGAAATCAGAATTTGGTAAAGATAAAACTGTAAAACTCAATTAATTAGACAGGCTTTTTGATTAAAAAAATGTAATTTAACCATTAAAACAGAGTATAGAAAAATGAAAATGAAAAAAACTGAATTTGGAAATAAAACGGATTTCATAGGGCCCTATAATTATAATTATTTTTTTTGTGGTAATAAAATAGGTGTAAGTGAACAATAGCCTTTCAAACTACTTAAAATACATATATAATAGCAATGAAGCAATGATAATTAGTTCAAATAAAGTATCAAAAGCAAGAAATCATATGGTTTTATTGAACAAAACTGTTAAAATACATAATGCATAATAAACAATAGAGCTAATGTATATTACGCATTACAACAAAGGCCTGCAGAGGGCGCCAACGGCCTGACGATTGTTTTTTACACATTACTGTGCGATCTAATCCTTGTTTAATATTAACCAAGCACCATT
>NW_015664979.1:181020-186294 GCF_001515625.1 Sinocyclocheilus rhinocerous | reverse complement strand
ACGGTCAAAAGAAATGTGGTGTTTTCAGTGTGAGTGTGACCTCCTTATATCTATATCTTATAGTTTTAGGGCTGCCACTAACGACTATTTTTATTACGATTAATCTATCGACTAATTAATCGATTGATCTAAACGATTAATTTCCCACAAAAAAATCAACAATTTTACTTACGAATATTTTATTAAACCAAATGAAATCCAATTTTTTTTTAAGCAAAAGTAAAGTGCAACATAGAGTACAAGAAGCAAGTGTCGTCTCATAGTCCAAATCACTGAAATCAAAGCTCAGTATTATAGTGTAAGAATGATAACATATCCACGTGTTCTAGTCTACTAATAATAAAACTATAATAAAAAACACTTTTTAAAGGAGTATTTACCAGAAATGTTATTTACCAGAATTTATTTAGGAGAAAAATGTAAATGTGCAGTATTTCTGAAAAAAAAAAAACTTTTTTTTTTTAATAAATAAAATCAATTAATTGGAGATGCTTTTGATTATTAAAATTTAATGGAACCATTAAAATGGAATCCAGAAAATAATGGAAAACAGAATTTGGTAAAGATAAAACTGTAAAACTCAATTAATTAGACAGGCTTTTTGATTAATACAATTTAAAAAATGAAAAAAATGAAAATGGAAAAAAATGAATTTGGAAATAAAACGGATTTCATAGGGCCCTATAATTTTTTTTGTGGTTTTTGTGGTAATAAAAATAGATGTAAGTGAACAATAGCCTTTAAAATGACTTAAAATACATGTATAATAGCAATGAGGCAATAATAATTAGTTCAAATAAAGTATTAAAAGCAAGAAATCATATGGTTTTATTGAACAAAACTGTTAAAATACATAATGTATTATAAACAATAGAGCTAATGTACATTATGCATTACAACAAAGGCCTGCAGGGGGCGCCAACGGCCTGCCGATTGTTTTTACACATTACTGTGCGATCTAATCCTTGTTTAATATTTACCAAGCATCATTTAATTTAAATGTCCACTTAATCTTTAATATTTGGCCATTTCTTTAGGACAGAAATGCTATAGCCACTGTAATTAAATGAATATGTGGACATCAAAACGTGTAAACTCAGAGTGAGGGTTTGAGCTTTTATTTTGAAACCGCGATGTATTCTCCTGAGTTTGCGTAGATTTATAAATGATTTACCTTACAAATCTGATTAAATGGCTCACGTTGCGTTCCCAGATGAACGTTATAATAAACCCAAACTCACAACAACATGCAGAGATGGGGTTTGAGCCGCTCCACACATGTAAATGATAACAGTTCCTACTACTGTGAGCCTCTGTGTGACGCATGTACTTAACCTACACGCATATAAATAATTAAAGCGCATACTGTATTAGAACTGCATCGCATTTAATTATTTAATTAAATCGTAGCGTTTGTGAATTGACAATTATGCTTAATTATGATTTTTAAATGGGTTTAATATATCATGCAGCCTTGGGAAACAGTCTAATAATGTGTTTTATGGATTCTCGTCCGTGAAATGCGCCACTTCTGGTATTTTGCCGGTTAGTCCACGCGAGCAAAATGAAGTCGAGGATTTTTTTAAAAATCGAATAGTCGAATAAAATCGACGAATCGCGACAGCCCATAGTTTCAATGGCTTGAAATCGGTTGTTTTAAAACTGCAGCGCTTAAAAACGCGTGTCCATGCTACAGATGTAGTCCCTCGTTTAGGAACGTGCTCCTGGTTTTGTCCTGGCTGGTCGTTCTCCTGCTAGGAGCCACCTGCTTCGGTCTCCACTGTTGCCAACTCTTGCAAGACAAATAAGCAAGCTTCAAAAACAAGCCCAATTTTTTTTTGGATGATTTATTATCATTAATATTATTTATTATCAATTATTTATGACCAATAAATGAGCCTGCAACATATTAAACTGAAACCACTCTTTTATCTGAAAAGCAAAAACAGAAGCTATTTTACAAAAATCAGCAAACTGCAACAAAAATGGGAACAAAACTCATCTCCAATCACCTGTGTGCAGAATAGGATTGGAGAGATGGAAAAGGAGAAAAACACAAGAGCTTCAAAGGGGAGCTGTAACATAGCCACATATTTATAACCTACTAAAATATAGGCTATTCGAACCATATTTACTCTTAGTATTAATATAGGACTACTTGTTTTTTATTACAGCCCGTGATAATTAATACATTACAAAAACATTGTAAAAATTAAAAAATAGACTAAAAGAAAGTCATCCCACAAGTTTTGAATTTTACACATGAATTGAGTGAATTTATTAACTTTACTCATAGCTCATGCTATATGTTTTCATGTCAGGTTTGTTAAATATGTTTGTTTGATCATATTAAACAAACAAATATGTTTTTATAATTTCTATTTAAGATACAGGATCTTTTTTTTTTTGATAAATCAAAGATGGCCCACTTTACCTTAAAAGACATTTATCTGGAGTGCACGATCTCAAAATATGTATTAGTATATACCTTCAAAATAGCACATTATGTGAACTAAAGAAAATGTTATAAGACCTTAAAGTTAACAAGATGAGGTAATATCTAAAGTATCTGCTCAATAAAAAATACCCCACCTTACCAGAAGAATTCACCCTATTAACATGTGAACAATATGCATATTAAATTGTATTTAATGTTGTGCCTATACTGCATGTTGTTGAGAAAATTTGAATGGAATTGAAGTGTTGAAGACATTTTATACAAATTAGTGTTGTTGTGCTAAAGGTGTTCAGTGCTGTTCTAATTGCTGTTGGAATCTATGCCAAAGTTGCCAAAGAGTCAGGTATGTAAACAACATTTACCATATTCTTTCATCTTTTGTAATGAAAGAAGCTTGCAAACACTTAAGAATGACAAAATATGTGTGCATATTACATTATACTGTATTATGCTTACCAAATCAGTTTCAGTATGTTGTCAATTAAGATATGTCAACTACCCATGTACATTTTACGCTGTATACATTCTTCGCTAACAGTGTTGGGGAAAGTTACTTTTAAAAGTAATGCATTACAATATTGTGTTACTCCCTAAAAAAGTAACTAATTACGTTACTTAGTTACTTTTTATGGAAAGTAATGCGTTATATTACTTTTGCGTTACTTTCGCGTTACTTTTTAAATAGAAGCAGGGCTTGATTGTTTTTAATATAAGAAGTTATATTTATAGCAAATGTAAAAGCCCTTTCAGACCAAAAAGTGTAATGAATAAACTTGATGGCAGATCCAGCGCTGCTGTTGATCATCGTGGGTTCTCTCATGTTCACCATCACGTTTTTTGGCTGTTTCGGAGCTCTGCGCAACATCTCCTTGCTGCTCAACATGGTCAGATATTCTTATAAGCCGATTTTAGTCACACGTATGATTTTTGGTTTTTATATATTTACAGAGAAATCATATCTGTCCAGTTTGTAGGAATTTTGTTGCCATTCTGCTTCTTCAAGTAACAGCCGCTGTTCTGGGCCTTCTGTTCTCTGAAAAGGTAAAGAATCACAGAAGTACAAGAACAAACGTTGGACCAGATTCCATCTTGGAGAAATTATCTGATATTTAAAACGACTACTTTCAATATTTGTTGGTAGGTTCAAGAGAGGACAGAGCAGCTGATGATGAAGGCGATTGTACGCTATCGTGATGATCAGGACCTGGAAAATGTGATTGATTTTGTACAGAAAAAGGTGAATTAACTTTATATATACACATACTGTATACAAAAAATACAATAAAAAACATAATGTGAAATATTATTACAATTTAAAATAAGTTTTCAATTTTAAAATTGCAAAATGTAATTTATTCCTGTGATGGTAAAACTATATTTTCAGCATCATTACTTCAGTCTAATATGCTGATTTGCTTCTCTAGAAACATTTCTTTTTATTACACTCTAAAAAATGCTGGGACAAAACAACCCAATTGCTGGGTTTGTCCATATTTTACCCAGCACTGGGTTGTATTTAACCCAGCATTTTTTATAGTGTATCAGTGTTGATGTTGTACTGCTTAATAAAATCGTTTTTTGTGGAAAGCATGATACTTTTCAGAATTCTTTGATGAATAGAAATGATAATAGAATTTATAAGTATTAAGTTATTATATAATAATATAATAGTATTTATTTGAAATAGAAACTTTTGTAACATTATGAATATCTTTACTGTTACTTTTCATCAGATTCATGTATTCTTGCTGAACAGAAGTATTAACTTTTAACATTAACATTTCTGACCCCATACATTTGAACAGTATAGTGTAAGTATGTGAGATTGATGAATGGCCGATGCATGCAATGGCAGAGGTCAAAGATTACACTGTTGATCTTTCTATAATCTTACTATATCCTGTAGTTCAAGTGCTGTGGCGTGGATTCCTATTTAGACTGGTCTAAAAACATGTACTTCAACGCATCTGACCAGAACCCCAGTCTGGAGACCTATGGAGTGCCCTTCTCCTGCTGCATACTGTCAGGGATTCATCACAGTCACTTCAGTCACCATCCAGGATAATCACCCGATCACAGTCACCTGAGTTCTGATCACCCGCACCTGCTGTCACCAATCAAGCCAGGACTTGATGAACTGTTCTGGACTCTCTCTACTGATTTCTCCTAGAAAGACTTACCTTCTGTTCCTCCCGCAATCCTCCAACGACTCCTTGGAATCTGTTTCACGATCTCCAACGAAACCGGCATAAAATACTCACCATCAGAACTCAGATAAGAACCCTGGAATCATTCACTGTGTTGACACTCACCTGCCTTTACCTTACCCGTTCCATTCATCTGAAGAGCGCTGTTGTGGGCTAAGGCCATATGGAACGCTAATAGTGCCATAATTAATTCATATGATGCCTTCACTAACCATTTCAAAGAAGTCTTTGGTCACACTGCAGGAGTGCTATCTGTGTCCGACCAGTTACTGCGGCTGCGCCAAGGCACGTCTTCCATTAACGACTACACGCTGCGGTTCAGAACGCTGGCGGAGATTAGCGGGTGGAATGAGGTGGCTCTACTTAGCTCTTACCGGCAAGGATTGAATCCCCGTCTACAAGCTCAAATGGCTATTTGTTTTATGCTTTTTATGATGACTCGCCTGCGGTGAGTACCCTCCAACTAGACCCTGTCATTTCCACGCTGTCAATGATATCGGTACAACTACTTACCCCAGACCTTTCTGTTTCAGTACCTGCCCTCTTCGACTCAAATATCTGAGTTACAATTTCATATCCCAGGACCTATTGAATCGTCTCCATCTGCCC
>NW_015664979.1:180788-180993 GCF_001515625.1 Sinocyclocheilus rhinocerous | reverse complement strand
AACGCCCCGTCTGTGTTCCAGGGATTCATGAACGAGGTGTTCCGGGAGTTCCTCCACCATTCTGTGATTGTCTACATCGACGATATACTCATTTACTCCCGGAACATGGCCGACCATCACCAACATGCTCAGCAGGTCCTACAGAAGCTCAGTCAACACCATCTCTTCTTAAAGCTGGAGAAATGCGAATTCCATCGCCCCACGG
>NW_015664979.1:178742-179183 GCF_001515625.1 Sinocyclocheilus rhinocerous | reverse complement strand
ACATATATATATATATATATATATATATATATATATAAATAATAGTGTGTTGCACTGAAAGAGTGGAGGATGGAGTTCTTCCACATGTAGGTGAGTAGATGTGGGCTCTCCATTGATTTATAAAAGTTTATACTGGTCATAATACATGGCATTGTGTCATTTGTTCCATTTATTTCATAAATGGACTGAATTGCTAAATTAAAGCTCATCAATAATTTTCTAAATATATTAGAGAGACATTGTATGTGGGACAATGAATTTCAGAAAAACACATAGATGGCAAATCTACTGTTGTTGTTTATTATACTATAAGAATAGCAACTTAATCAATATTAAATAATATAATCTATATATTTAATTATGAATAAATATATTAATTGACTCACTCACAAATCAATGAGAAGAACATACTGATTTTTAAAATATAGATCGTATAGCTAT
>NW_015664979.1:156521-178652 GCF_001515625.1 Sinocyclocheilus rhinocerous | reverse complement strand
ATATATATATATATATATATATATATTTAAAATAAAAGTCAATGAGCATGCAAACTTCCCGGTACAAAAGGTTAGATTTATGCTCATATTAATGCTTCACAGAACATTCTCAAATTTAGGATAACATGGATCATCAGGTTTTGCCCCTAATGTCGAGTACATACAGCAAATGTATGTAAAGGTTTCTACTCAATTATTATTTTTAGTGGAAAAAATTTTAAATGCAAAATAGAACTATTTTCACTAGCTGTCTTTTGGATCCCACTGTATGTAAATGTTACATTTTTAACAACTCTCATTTGCTTTTATGGTACAAAGTGATCTCTTCATTCAGTACAAGATTCTCTTAAACTCATTACAATTAATTAGACATGAACAGCCACCCAAAGTACATAGACCACAGTAAAACCCATACTGAGCCACTAGAAATATTATCGCTGATCCCTGATATGTAGGACACATGAAACTCATATGCAAAAAGTCTAAACAAAAAAGACAAAAGTAAATCTCTTTGCATTGAGGCTGATAAACGATCTGTCTGGTCTTTAGATATGCATGATGTCACTGGCTTCAGTACAGCTCCGTCAAATCCGAAGTGTTCAACAGAAGAGGAAACGTAACAGGAGCAAAAACCTTTGCTGCAACAGAAAGTCTTGACTCGTTTTATACGCTTACCTTTCACCAAGTGCAGGCTTTGGAATTCAATGATGCATTGCACTTGAAATACCAAGTTATAACATGTTAGAAATTAGAAGCAAATAATGTGATTATTATTCTATATTATACTGTGAGTTATTAAGCCAAAAGCTGTGATTAAATTCAGTGCTAACATAAAAAAACTATATTTTCCTGTGCTTGTGCCTGTTTACATATCTGTTTTGTTATTAAAATATATTTTACAACATGCTGTCTTTTACTTTTAACACTTGCAATATTGATTAAATTACTATAAAATGACTAAATAGTAAATTGTTTGATTATTCTTAAAAATATATTTTTATGTAATTACAAAGTTATTATTATGTAATTATTATGTAATTACAAATATGTAATAAAACAGATGATATCCTAGTGTAAAGCCTAATTCTATACACAGGTGGGCTGCTGAATCGTAAGAGGTTTAGAACCTAGAAGGTATTTAAAGGAGAGCACATGTGTTGGATGGTTTGCTTTTAATCAAACCGATGCTGATGAAATTGAACTGAGCAGGGTTGTAATCTGGGAGCTCGTTGATCACGGTGTGCGGAGCGTTCAGGTTTTTCTCCCGAGAGGTGACTCGGTAATGTGCTCTGAAGTTACGGAGGGGGTTGTATCCAGGTTTAAGGGTGTCTGGACAGCGAAAGCCTTCCTTGATGAAAGAGCCATGCCGGGACATGGCAACAAATCCATCCTTGTGTGGCATCATCTTTATGACTGGAGAGTAGACAAACTGGATGTACAGCAAACTACCTGTAAAGAAATTGAAGTCAAGCAACTGAATCAGACATGAATGACATTATTAGAAAATTATTAGTAGTAAATCTTCCACAGACTGATTAGTCATAAACACATAGGTATCATGCGCAACAGTGAACAATCCTCACCACTAGAGACATCCCAGACCTTGATGGTTTTGTCCAGGGATCCAGTGAAGATGTATTTATCATTTATTGAGAAGACAGCACAGAGGACGCCTTCAAAATAAAAACCCTTAAGAATGGAACAAGACAACACATGCCTTATTAATCTCACACAGCGGTTGTTTGTTGGCAACATTATGTCATCATAGGCTTGCTCTAAATGCAGAGCACACCGAAAAATAAGTTGAGTTAATTAGTTCTTGTTGACTTGTTTTCAAGTAAAAATAGCACAAGTAAAAAAAAAAAATATATTTTTTTTTTCTTAGTATTAAAGTTACAAATTTGATTTAGTCAAGAGAAATGAGAGAATTTCTCTCACTGTTGTTTGATTAATATGAATGGAAGACAGGACGAATATTGGACAGCTTCCACTTCAAGACGAAGTCCGGATCCAATATATATATCACGATATAGTTATTTTTTTCTTTTAAAAAGGTTTTTATGATATTAAAATCTTTGATACCAGAATTTTCATAACCCTTGTCACCAATGTCAATATCAAACTAATACAAGCCTAAAAAGAGACAAAAAAAACCAACCTCAAGCTCACTGAAGATAAATAAACAGTCAGTGATGAAATAACGATAAGAAACTAATTGCAAGCAATAGGACAAAAACTACAATAAATCAGAAACGCTGCATACATTGTGTAAATTAATTAGTCTTCACTGTTAATTATATCTATCTATCTATTTTTTAAATCTGAGCAGGGCTTGCTTGTTTGTTTTTAATATAAAAAAGTTCTTCTTTTACAAATGCAAAAGCCCTTTCACAACAAAAATGAAATGAATACATCTCAGGCTGAAGGAAATGTAAATTAATGTCTGTACAGTAGAGGGCGCAGCTCAAACAAATTGCAAGAAGAATATGACGCAGGAGACGAAAGTTCAACACTATTCAGCAATAACAAAAATGTACACAATAAATGTGTCATTTTTGCTTAGTATGGTTGAATTGGATCATTGAAGGTCAGTAGCAAAGGCTGGTTCATAAAATTGAATTATATACATAAAAAATTATATTTTTCTTATTTAACATATTTAATTATTGCAAGTTTGTATAATATTCTGAGTTTGCATTTCACTGCTTTTATTCATTTTGTGGAATACTGAATCTGTTTTTGTGCAGGTGAGATGAGTAAATACATGTTCATATTTAGTCTAGAACTACAGTAACATCATGTTCACACAGCACACACAACGCCTCAGCACTTACTCCCGATTTCTCTCAACATGGCAACACAAGAGCTGTCAGTAAAGACGGTAAACAAAGTAACTGGCATTACTTATTTGAAAAAGTAACTCGGATATTTCCTTCTAAATTAAAAAGACATGTGTTACTTTACTGGTAAAAAGTAATCTGATTACGTAACTGGTGTTACTTGTAATGCTTTACCCCCAACACTGCAGACAACTTATAGATCAAAAATAATTTAATAGACTATTTTACATACCATTCGGGATGATGGTAGTTTTATGCTCAAATATTGTTATCTTAAAAACTGGCTCAACAACAACAAACTCTTTTAGTTTAATTTAAAAAGCTCAATAAATTTTGGCAACCTGCAACCCCTTACCTTGTACTCCATGGTGTGATTCAGCAAGACGGGACTCAGATTCCACAACTTCTGAACACAGTCTTGAGAGCCAATCAGCGCTTGCGCATCCCAGTTGCTCATGGTGATGCAGGTTATGGCTGCACCGTGATGATCCAGCTCGGCTGACGTGGCGCTCTTAAAGTCGTAGATCACCACTTCGCCACCAAAGGTCCCATAGAGCAGCCTGGAGTCGTACAGCAGAGCCATGGTGGAGATTGGGGAGTGCAGCAAGCAAAGGGAGTACCTCTCAAGTGGGCCGTCCACACAGGGGAAACTGTCTCTCGATGTAATCTCAAAGATACAAACCGCATCCTCATACGCCACGGCCATTCTGTCCTCCCGCGGGCTGATGGCCATGCTGCGTACTGTCGGCAGGTTTTCTGGAGGTGGCAGGCACAGGGTTTCTGGGGCCAAGTCTAGTGGATAAATAAGGATGGTACCAGTCCTCAATCCACAGAAGAGTAAGCGTTTCTGCTGGGCTAATTCCATACAGCACACTTCGGAGGACACGTCCATACTGTCGGACCGTAGACCTGTGAAACACACAAACACTTTTGGCTTGAGAACTTTTGCAGATTTGTTTTGAATTACTTTAAATATGTCTCGCACATAAATACAAAAATGAAAACCAATATCCTGTTATTACATGTTTCACCTTCCGAGCAGCTCCAGGTGAAAATCTCTGTTTCATCTCCTTCTTTCACATAGAATACAGTGTCACCGTCTTTTGACAGGGCCACTAGGGGGCAGTATGCTGGGATGAAAGTTTTGCTCCTGTGCTTGGTGTTGTAATCCAGCTGCCATACTTTGAGCTGGTTGGCAATAACGGAAGCAGAGATAATAGTGCGCTGATGGACAGCCAAAGAGGCCACAGCAGAATCCATCACACCGATCCAGTCCAGCAGGGCTCCTGTGGTTACGCTCCACACCTTAAAGAGCGCAACAAGATCAACTTTCGGTTGAGACAATAGCAGTGAGATAAAAATGTATGGGAAGAAAGGAATTAAACTGACCCTTATAATCCGATCCTGGGCACTTGTGATGATTTCGCTGCCTTCACTGCTTGAAACGGCACATAAGACTGACGCGTCATGGTGAAGATCCAGAACCTTCTGCATTGAAGTCAGCGTCACAAGGAACACGCACAATGTTCTGTCACATCCTTCAACAAGAAAAAAAGTGGTTTAAAAAAATGGATTTCAAGCAAATGGGTTTAATGGCACTGTTCATAAGGAGTTTAAGGCCATGTCCACACGTACACGGGTATTTTTATAAACCTGGTGCTGCGTTTGCGTGTGGATGAACGGCCAAACCGCATAGAAAAAGCTGCAGTTTTGAAAATACCTGTGTTCGTGTGGACAGGGCCTTACACAAATGCAGCACCAGGCCACTGAAACCGAATTTTCAGGCTTCTGATTGGCCAACATGGCTTTACGGTTGAGATTATATCGCCACCTGTTGGCTTGGCATGCTCTTGACAGTGCTTCATAGCATGCTTTTGCCTTTTCATGTGGACGGAGATTTTCTTTAAAAACGGAAGAAGGAAAAACTCCATTTATAAAAATACCCGTGTACGTGTGGACATGGCCTAAGTTGTGTTCTAGATAAAATCTTACTGAACAGAAAATAATCACAATCTAGCAAGTTTGCAAACGTATTATAATTCTTATAATAGATGAACAAAAAAAGTAGTATTTAGTCTTTTCACTAATGTGGGCTCTGATTCTACAATCATTAAAACTTAGCTATTCAATCCTCTCACCTTAAATTTTTGTAAGAAATATTATTAAACAAACATTTAGTTATGGGGAACTAAATACCAAAATTTGGTCTTGTCTCGACTAGACACCAAAAATACCAGAACTTGGCCCCCAAACTAGATAGATGAGTGATAGCTTCTATTAGGCTAAATCTGCAACCCTGTTACCCATTCAGTCATTTTATTATAATATTGATTGAATTTTATGTAATTATTCAAATATATGATAATATAGAATAAAACCATTATAATATTTAAGCTTTACCAATACATGAAAGGACTAAAGAGAAAAAGAGTATTACAAAAAAGACATAGTTATATCAATTATTTCAAAAATGAAAATTCCATTATCGATTTTTTATCGATCAGTCATTTCATAATAATATGTATTGAATTTTATTTTAATTATTCAAAAATATGCTAATATAATATAAAACAGATAATATAATATTTAGTTTGATCCAGTGGACAAACAACAAATCTAAAGATGAAGTACTTCACATTGTTAAATAAATGTCCCTTTTTTTTTTTTAGAATTGCAAGCCTTATTCTGCACCCTTTTCATGGAAAGTGCTATTTAATTCATGTTATTAAAGGTGATGACTGATATTTTTGAGGTAAGCCATTCGTATCTTGATTTTCTGAAAAGTGTAAACTTGGTCTTGGTTTAAATATTGTTTTTGTAAGCAGCCCAACATTCTGGCTCAACCAATCGAATGGTAATGGTCAGCTAATAAAATAACGAATTGACCTTAGTGATGCACACTTTAAGAGCAATTAATAAATGAGTAAAGATAACCAGACAATGACATGTATAAAAGCACCTGCAAACAGCAATTTTTCATCCTCGGATGTTCTGAGGAACAAAGCTGGAGAGGGAAGATCAACCACAGACTCAATACCATGGCTCCATACCTGCACACACACAAAACCTTCCAATAAAGCTGAAATGTGACATTTTGCTTGGTCTTTACTGAAACAAGATACATACCGAATGGAGACGGCCTTCCCCAAAAGCAAGGAGTATCTTGGAGTATTTGGTGAGTGTCAGAGAGCAGGTGATATTGTGGTGTCCAGCAGGGTAGGGTAGGGGGGTCTGGGAATGTTTCATGCCAGTGGATATGTCATAAAAACAGAGCGCCCCCTCACTGCATATGCATGCTACTGCATCTCCAACAACACCAAGAACAGAACAAACGCCTGCTGTCAGCTCAAAGATAACCAGACAATGACATGTATAAAAGCACCTGCAAACAGCAATTTTTCATCCTCAGATGTTCTGAGGAACAAAGCTGGAGAGGGAAGATCAACCACAGACTCAATACCATGGCTCCATACCTGCACACACACAAAACCTTCCAATAAAGCTGAAATGTGACATTTTGCTTGGTCTTTACTGAAACAAGATACATACCGAATGGAGACGGCCTTCCCCAAAAGCAAGGAGTATCTTGGAGTATTTGGTGAGTGTCAGAGAGCAGGTGATATTGTGGTGTCCAGCAGGGTAGGGTAGGGGGGTCTGGGAATGTTTCATGCCAGTGGATATGTCATAAAAACAGAGCGCCCCCTCACTGCACATGCATGCTACTGCATCTCCAACAACACCAAGAACAGAACAAACGCCTGCTGGCAGCTCATACAGGGGCTCTGCAGTGTCCAAGTGCCAAGCTTTAACCTACACGGGAAAGGATGGTAGAGAAAATATAAACTAACAGCATTCTACACAGTTATAATTAAACGAACACAAAAATAAAATTCTGTCATTATAAATTTGTTAATTACATTTTTTGGTCTTTCTGTTCTTGTTGTTATATATTTGTAAGGCTAGATCTGCATGAAGACTCTTTAAAATTTCTCAAGTTTTATTATCATTACACAAATAATGACTGGGGCCAGTTGCATAAAATGCTTACAGTAGCATAGTCTTACACGTTATTTATTTATTTAATTAATTTTAAGACCGGTCATAACTTTAAGTCGATTTAAAATATAGATTGGACTCATTTGAATCTGAAAAATAAGACTCCTTGGCTAACTGCTAGTTGGTCAGATTAGTTCTTAAAGGCGTCATCGGATGCAAAATTCAATTTTAAATGTTGTTTGACCATAAATGTGTGTTGGCAGTGTGTGTACACAGCCACCCTATAATGATAAAAATCCACCCAGTGGTTTTTATTTAATCCCTAAAAATAATACCCGCTGAAGATGCAGTGGATTACTTTCGCTTTTGAAGGGAATGTGCCCCCGATCTGCCTATGTTCGCTCGAATCATTCGTGATCCAGCCTCACCTACAGAAGAAGTGAGTTTAAGGGTTTTTTTTAATGAATCTTTGCAAATCGCCTTTCCAAATAATGTGCTAGTTAGCAAGTTTTGCGGTTAAATGCGGCTAAAGTAAACAGTACTGCTCATCACCCCACAGAAGAGAGGGGCGGGGCGAGCAGAGCTCATTAGCATTTAAAGCGACATGCAACAGAACAGATTGCTGTGAAAAGAGCTGATTTTAGCAAGGTAAAAGGGTGTTTTTTACACTACCACTGAGAAATTTTAACCAAAGCATGTTATATACTTTTCAATAAGACTCTAAAGAATTATATCAACTTGTGAAAAATGTGCATCCGATTACCCCTTTAAGACACAGCCTCAACATAATGGCTAAGTTTACACAACTGGCCCCTGGTTTGGTATAGTAAGAGAAACGTAAAAATAGTAAAAAATAATGTCAATTTTCATTTGAACATGAACCGTTCATTTAATAAAAAAAAGTAAAATTGTAATTTTTCATACTAGGCTGCTTGGGTTGGTTATGATAATCTTCCTTTCTTCAATCATGTGAACGTGTGTAGGAGTGTGTGTTTGGACAGACACTGCATCAGTGATACAGAAAATCTGTTGTCCACTTATCAGACACCATTTTCTTAGTGTGCCATCGAGTCCAGTAGACAGACAGTGATTGGTTTTGTCCATCAGCTTCAGGGACAGCACCCCCGCTACACAGAGAGAAACAAAATGTTTTAGTGTTTATATTTTCATATATAAAATGGTGTTCACCCTAAAGCATTTTTCGGGTAGTTTCTAATAGGCACATAGAAACAGCTTGAAAACTGGGGGAAATATAGAAAACATTTCTATAATTAAGTTAGCTATGTCCCTTATTTCTTTGTTTGTTAAACTATTCATTTCCTTATAAAAGGGATAGTACCGGTCCTGAATTCTAATTGATCAATAGAGTGTGCTATAATTCATGCTGAAATCTACAATATAATGTGAAACGCCATATAACTGCACACCTCACCCGGCAGATTGCTTTTTTGCTGCATAGCAACGTTCTTTGAGGAACTATGGGGGAACTGAAGTGTGCACTCCTAAGGAAGCATGGCATTACTGTCTCATTGGGGACTGTTTGGCTCATCCTACACCAGGGCTATTTTGTGCTGTTCTATCTTCTGTCGCAGGCGCGTTCATGAGAGAGGACCGTTCCAGCGGATGACGTAAGATGTAGGCGAATTCGGTGATGAATGTGGAAGTGACAAACGCGGATGTGCAGTGGAGAGAGCAAAACAAAACACTGGGTCAGGAATTAGAAGTACAAAACGAAGATTTGTAAAAGAAAAATGTCGGAGGATTTCAATATAAGCCAGGAGGAGACTGGTTTTCCTTTTGCTGTAAACAAAAGTTGGTTAACATGAGACTATTTTCACTGGAGCTTACGCTACGCCTACATCATCCGCTGGAACACCACTCTCTCGTAACGCACGTATAACAGTTAGCACTAGCTAGAGATGACAGTTGATAAAGTTTTAAATATGGAGATTTTTCTTACACAATTGCATCGATTCGTTTCAGAAGGACTATATTAACCCCCAGAGCAATGGGGAGCACTTTATGATGGATGGATGCACTTTATTGGACTTTAAAGTCTTAACACCCATTCACTGCCATTATAAAGTTTGGAAGAGCCAGGACATTTTTTTAAATAACTCTGATTGTATTTGTCTGAAAGAAGAAAGTCATATACATCTAGGATGGTTTGGGGGTAAGCAAATCATAGAGTAATTTTTGGGTGAACTATACCTTTAAAGGTATATCAGTTATTGTTTAAAATCGATTTCACTATGGAGAAAATAAATTTTGAGTTTTTACTACCAGAACTCGACTGTTAAGGTCCTTGCACACTGAGTCCAAAATTTTGGCATGCATTTTTGTATTTTTTTTTTCATATTCGTCATCCTGTATGCGTTTTTTTTTTTTTTTTCATATTCGTCATCCTTTCCAATCAAAATGCTTGCTACGGATGCGAAAACGCAGAAAATTGAACCTGATCCGAATTTTTTTATGACGAACAAAACTTTCGGAGGCAGTGTGTAAACATGATTGACACAATGTGAGGTTGTATTTATTTTTTAACGTGCGAAAATTTCGGACAAGAATTTTGGACTCAGTGTGCAAAGACCTTTACACTCTCTTAAATTTGAATTTTCTGAATCAAGGCAGTGACACACTACACCCTTGCCTTCTACACTGTTAAGAACCTACCAGTGTGTCCAGAAAGATTGTGAAGAGTCTGGAGATGGTTTAGACTCCAGACTATGATCAGTCCTTCCTCTGAACCTGCTACCAGCAGCTCTCTCTTTGAGCACAACACGACAGCTTTTACCCCTTCAAAAGTCAAGAAAACACCCAATGATATGAAGCCACATGTAGCAGATTAGCAACAGAATGTGTGGTAAGATATTTTTACTCTAAAATCTTTAACAAAACCAATATTAAGCTCCTTTATGTCACCTCTAGTGAACCCCGTGAGGGTGCTCTTCAGTGGGCCCCCAGGGGCCTGAAAGAAGCTGCTTTTGGGCACAAGCACTGGGTCAGTACAGGAACCAAACCAGTCCACGCACTGAGAACACAGCTGACCAATCATGGAGGGGTAGAGATCAGCAAGGCACTGCAGCCTGGAGAAGATCTCCGTGACCAAAAGTGAGGGATCTTATAGAAGAGTGAGATATATACTGAAAGATGAGTTATATCATGACAGATTTTAGATCATGGGTGTCAAACTCAGTTCCTGGAGGGCCTGAGCCCTGCAGAGTTTAGCTCCAACCCTAATTAAACACACCTGATCCAGCTAATCACGTCTTTCAGGCTTATTTGAAAACTACATGGTTTGTGTAAATAAGGGGAAAAAATGTCATCTGAATGTCATCTGTAAAGCCTCATACTACTTACAGAGAATTTATAAATGCATTTTAAAAAGCAAGAAATTACTTAAGCATTGATACATTTTTAAATAATACATAAATTACAAATATCTTTTGTGCATTTATATATATTTTCACATATTTAACCATAAAATATATTTAAATATCAATAAAGCAAACCATTTTTTAAAAATGAAGTATTTATTAATTGCTTTTATTTATCCATTTGCTAACTGATTTTTTTTCCCATTAGGCAATTGATCATGTAGAAGCAACCAATAAACATGTGACTACATTCTAAAATAAAGGGTGTAATAATGGCACACCTCACCTTCCTAGACCCCATTAAATTGCTTGAGAAATGCAGTTTCTTTATTGAATTTGGTTTGTGTGTCGGATCAGGGTTGAAACTAAACTCTGCAGGGCTGCGGCCCTCCAGGAACTGAGTTTGACACCCCTGTTTTAGATGTTTCTTGAATTGTAAGCAATGTTTAAAGGGACAGTGAAAGAACAATGAATTGGTGTGACTGGTTTTCCTGCCAATAAATAAAGGGGAAAAAATGTCTGAATGTCATCTGTAAAGCCTCATACTACTTACAGAGAATTTATAAATGCATTTTAAAAAGCAAGAAATTATTTAAGCATTGATATATTTTTAAATAATACATAAATAAAAAAATATATTTAAATATCAATAAAGCAAACCATATATTTTTTTAAATAAAGTATTTATTAATTGCTTTTATTTGTCCATTTGCTAACTGATTTTTTTTTTCCCATTAGGCAATTGATCATGTAGAAGCAACCAATAAACATGTGACTACATTCTAAAATAAAGGGTGTAATAATGGCACACCTCACCTTCCTAGACCCCATTAAATTGCTTAAGAAATGCAGTTCCTTTATTGAATTTCCTACTAGATGATCTCTAAATGACCTCTAAGCTAGTAGACATAAACTAAAAGCCACACAACTCCAATTACCATTTCATAAAAACATGAAACCAAAACATTTCTTTATATTCCCTTACAAACAAATTCTTATTTACATTTGCTTTAATAAGTCAATGTTATCGGTAGAATACAGAAAGCCCCAGTGGTCAATACTTACCCACACGGCCATCGCTAAAACCTAACGAGGGCTTAAGAAGCAGAAATGTCTCTTTCAGCATTTGTATCTCAGGACAGTCTGTGAGGTCAGTGCAAAGTGACAGGTCCCGAATAACACAGCTCACGCCACACCGCAGAGTTTTACAACACAACCAGTCCAGACTGCCTGTGAGAATAAATGCACATTCATGTTTTTATATATTTGTTTATACATGTTGTATATTTTTAAGTTGGCAAAAACATAAAACATAGACAGCTTTCAAGAGAATATCCAATAGACTTGGTTATTTTTAAATGTAACTATTCCTATCTTAACCTCACCGAGCACTGATTGGCGTAGCTCCTCCCATTTTCCCGCATGAGCGAGGTGATAGGGCAGTTCATTAAGCTTCCGTATATTGGCAACTTCTCCAGTGAACCGCAAGGGTTGGGGTGGTACCTTGAAAAAAAATACCATGTTTTATCACCAAAAATTTTGTAAAAATATAGGTTACTTAGCATCTAAAATATATTGACATAATGCTGATTTTGTGACCTTGAACAATACCTTTCTGTCAGCATTGAGCAGTGTACTTAGTGAGGGCAGAAGGATGGGCCTGAGCTGCCCCTGACTCCACTGTCCTGAGAAATATTCAGCGAGGATGTTGTGCATGTCAGCTTTCATATCACGTGATAAATATCTCTTCCTTACCAGCTCTGCAAACTGCCTAAGAAAAGTAATGGCTGAGTTGGAATGGGCATAGGAAGTGCTGGGACTTTTCCTAGTATGTTGCTTGACTTGTGGGAAAGCAAACCTTTACCTGTGGGTGAAACCCAGCAGAATAACACCACCCTCCCATCTCTCCATCAGATGAGCTCTGAGGTCATGCCGGAGACGGGACCAGTGAAGTCGTGGGAAGCGAAGGAGTGTGTGGCTTGGAGGAAGCCAGTACTTATACATTTCAGCCAGAACGTCATTATCTAACGACAAGACATCCTGTAACTCTGCCTCTGATAGACCATTTCTGAATATATAAAAGACAAATAATTACATTCTGTAACTTAGACTTCTGTAGCTGTCAGTGTCAACAATACGAGTTGGACTTTTTCAAAATTGGCAAATATACACAAAAAAAAAAGCATGGACTTTTAATGTGGCGCAGAGGCTGCTTGAGAATTAGCTACCAATTGAATGTGAATTTGAATAGAATTGGCTACACCCACGGGATGTTGCATTGGAATTGGAATTTTAATCATTTTTTGAATGAAAAGAAATAGAATTTGATTGAATTCAAAGAAATGTAATACTACTAAGTTAATACTTTAACATTTAACTCCAAAAAATAAAGAAAAATATATATACAACAATTAAAAATACAAAAATACATACTAACATCAATACCATGAATCTGTCTAACTTTTATTGATTAAATAAGAGCATTCTGGGAAATCAAGTGCTCTCCCACCAAGGTCCATAAAATGATTAATGAATTTTAATGTAATGCAATATATGAAGAGTTAATTTGCAAAAACAGATAACTCAGTTTTTAACAATTTTCAAAAATAATTTCATTGTGCATTTCAATGAATCTCAATCAAACTGCAGTTGGGTTATTTTGATTAGGGCAGATAGTACAAATATATGTTTTAATATATATATATATATATATATATATATATATATTTATTTAATTTAACATATAATTTCATTGTAATTCTACTTCTTTTCATTAAAATCTGAATTACAATTCAGCATCCTGTTTACTACCTCAATTCAAATCTGGAAAAAGAATTGTAATTTAAAAGTCATGAATTTGATCTGAATGAGCACAACCTTGGTACTTACAATCACAGAAAACAATCTATGACATGCTCACAGCTGAGTATTTATTGATCACAGTCAATGTTTACATGTAATTTGGATGTGGCAAAGCTTGGCAGCGTAAAGACGCCCTTATACTAAATTACCAAAGCATCCTCATAATCTACCATCAAAAAGTTAACATACTGGGTCTTCCTAAAATCAACATACATTATGACTTACCTTGATAACAAGATGAAGCACAGAGCATGACTAACTAGCTTCTTTCCATGATTCTCCTCAAGTGTCTCCACAAACTGTGTCATCACTTCCTGTGCAGAGGTGCCCATGCGAATATTAGACATGGAGGTGTAGGAGGCCCACTGTTTGGCAGTGTCTAGCAAGAGTTTCAGATGCAAAGGGCTTCTGCTTTGCTGGAAGTTGTTTAAGACGGTGCCCAACTGTTCTGAGGTCAGCTTGCGTCCAGCTGCGCTCATGTAGGCATCAATGATGTCTTTCCCTTGATCGTCAGTGAGAGGTTCCACTCCAAAGACGTTTTGTTCTGCTGAAACCAAAGATTTACATTTCTCAACACAGTCATCAGAAATAGAGAGTACAATTTGTACATTGGGAGGGATCACTTTAGGTATCCAGTCTAGTTGAGGAGGTTTGTTTGCCTCTAACAGCTGGTCCAATGAGTCCAGAATGAGCAGGAGTGTGTCTCCTTGTTTTGACACGTCTTCCAGCATGGAATGGAAAAACCGGACTAGCTCTTCATGCGTGTTGGAAATATGTGGATAGGGGAACTGCAACCCTAAAGCTCCACACACTTGAAGACAAACACCTCTGAGAACAGAGTCAAGATCCGAGCTGAGTGGAGATGTTCCCAGCAACCTCAGCACCACAACTCCTCGATGGTCAACCACGCCTCGCATTTCTTGTGCCAGTTTGCAAAGCAGAGCTGTTTTACCAACCCCTGAAGGTCCATGAACCAGAAAAGGTCCGTGGCAAACATTCGAGGACTCCCACATGTCAATGCAGATCTTTCCCAGAATGCTGTCCCTTCCTTTAAACACAGAGCACTTCTCCTCGCTCAACACGGCATGATGGAAGATCTCCTGTTTCAACAAAGACCATCCTGGATCTTCTGTGCTACAAGTTCCTGAAGTTTGCAGAGCGTTCCTGCTGATCAGTTCCTTCATTTGGGATGTCACCTGCTCACACAGTTTTCCCAGGTACTCCTTGTGTTCTTTGCGGCTCGGGTCCATAGCTCCTTTGCTGAGCTCCATGCAGAGCGGTTGGAGGTGACTTGTGTTGCAGATGTGCTGCTTCAGGTCGGCCAAGAGCTCCCGGGCTTCGGTGTCCAGCAAGCCATCGGCTGTGACGTCCAGAAGAAATGGAATTTTAATCATTTTTTGAATGAAAAGAAATAGAATTTGATTGAATTCAAAGAAATGTAATACTACTAAGTTAATACTTTAACATTTAACTCCAAAAAATAAAGAAAAATATATATACAACAATTAAAAATACAAAAATACATACTAACATCAATACCATGAATCTGTCTAACTTTTATTGATTAAATAAGAGCATTCTGGGAAATCAAGTGCTCTCCCACCAAGGTCCATAAAATGATTAATGAATTTTAATGTAATGCAATATATGAAGAGTTAATTTGCAAAAACAGATAACTCAGTTTTTAACAATTTTCAAAAATAATTTCATTGTGCATTTCAATGAATCTCAATCAAACTGCAGTTGGGTTATTTTGATTAGGTTAAAAATAAAAATAAAAAATACAGCTAACTAACACAATAAAACACAATAAAAACATGATTTAAAAAAAAAAAAAAACGGTTATCCATTTTTGCAAATAAACTTCATATATTTCTACAGGTGCATCATTTCAAGCATTGATTATTAATATCATGAAATATTGATCAAAATACCCCATATGTTATGTGCATAATAATACATGTACAGGTAATTCATGCAAAAAAAATATTTGTAAAATATAAACAATCGGTGTCCAGCAAGCCATCGGCTGTGACGTCCAGAAGAAACTTTGCAAAGTTTTTCTTGTAATTTCTTTTACTAAGTCGAGGCAGTTCACGGAAAAACAGCACCGCTGATGCATCCTTTTGAGTCTTGAGAAAGCCGTGCTCCATCTCATACTCTAAGACTATGAAATACACACAACAAAAGCATGATAATCATAAAAACAACAGGAAAAACCAAGGCAGGACTCATTAAAATGATAAGACTCTGTCTATTAATAAGGTAGTGTTACATTTTTTAAATAATTAGATGCACAAATCCTTTTTTTTCTTCCGCCATTTTGGAGAGTACCCCAGAATGTCATCAACGTAATCAGTATTGTTTACGCTTAGGGTAAAGTGCGCATATGCATTGTGATACTCTCCAAAATGGCGGAAGACAGTAATTTGGGGGAGAAGAGTTGTTGAATAAAGTCATTATTTTGTTTGCTTCGTAAAATTTAAGTTGAGCCACTGAAGTCACATGGACTGTTTTACCGATATCCTTACTACGTTTCTGTCTGGGAACATTACAGTTGCGTTGCTCACTATGGAGGGTCAGAGAGCTCTCGGATTTCATCAAAAATATCTTAATTTGTGTTCCGAAGATGAACGAAGGTCTTACGGGTTTGGAACGACATGAGGGTGAGTAATTAATGACAGAATTTTCATTTTGGGGTGAACTAACCCTTTAAGGTCCGGCCTAAACTCCTGCAGACTCAATCACAGGCACACAATCATGGTGCCACACACAGTTTATACAGCAACAAAAAGCTAACTAAACCGAACTTATAAGGGAGAAAAAAAACAACAACATTTGAATATACATCAGCGTCATTAGAACTTCTTTGGGAAAATGTATTTGATGTGCAATTTGTTTTTTTAGTTTGGCTGACGTCCAGTGGCGTAGACAGGGGAGGGGCCATGGGGGCACTTGCCCCCCCTGAAAACTGATTGGCCCCCCAGTGTGCCCCCACCCTTCAACGTGTCTGTCAGTCAAAAATTCAAATCATATCTTTCGGCTACTATTAATTGATAAGGCATCTCTGTTTATTGCTGATTTTAAAGCTTACTGAACTTTAAATGATTCAGATAGCTACAGTTCTACATATAAATACACAATATAAGATTGGCCCCTCTGTATTAGTTGTGGCCCCTCTTGTGCCCCCCAGTTGAAAAAATCCTAGAATCGCCCCTGCTGACGTCCCATTCGTTTAGATGGAGAGGGCGGTGTTTATGGCCTGTACTGCAGCCAGCCCCCAGAGACGAACAAAATGTTTTGGTCTCACTTTGTAGAATGTGTGCAGCACACTTGGTTATACAGTGAAAGTCAGTTGGGTCAGCTTTGGAATGCCAAAAATTGTCACACAGGTTTGGAATGCCAAAAATTGTGCCTTATTTTGCACCATATTCATGGAAAGCTTCACAGTCCCTTACCAGATTTGAAAAACTTGTGCTTTTGGTCAACACTGATATCCCCGTCTCTCTCAGCCTGTTGCGCAGCAGTGCGGAGAGCCTGCAGCAGTCGCGATTCTGTCAGATTCCAGGATATGACATCATTATCACGCAACTGTCTGCTCTCTGAGCCCCTGTCACTGTAATGGGGATAGTGAGCTGTGATTGGCTGAAGGATATATGTGGACGGGACTGAGTTGCTGTCTTTGGAGAACCATTGGTTAAGGAGCTTTAAACTCTCTGAATCTTTGGGAAGTTTTGATATCAGCAACTCAAACTCTGTCTCTGGTATGAGGCGTGGGATGGGCCGATGGCCGTACTGATTACCGAACAGAGCCTGAGAAGAAAAACAGTGAAAAGCAGAGATACGCAATTATACTTATGCTTAGAGAAACAGACCAAAAGGTGTTCATTGCGTTCAACTAAACTGTATAACATTAGGTTGCTGGTGACACATACAATGAAAGTTGGGCCAGCTGATATTCTCTGGCAGGACTCAATTTCTTTAATGCACAGTTCAGTTGTCAAGTGATCAGCTGTGAAGATCTCACGCACTCCGCATCTCAAATCCACTACCTGTGAGAAAAAAACTAACTAAATTCAATGCCAGTACATATGTTCAACAAATAAAAACATAATATAGACAGTTGTTTATGTTTCCCATCAGAATTAAACTAGACTAGAAATACATTTTTAGCACAAACCTCAAAGACGAGACCCAAGCTTTGACAGTGGGCCTGCAGCTCAGCATAGGCCTTCTCCCAGAATGCATTTCTCTCATGTTTCATGTCTGTCAAATAAATGAAATGTATTAATGTCAGATCCTGAAGGAGTTTTTTTCATGATATTTATTCATGTACATTATCTTGCTTATTACACTAGTATTTAATAATATGCTTATTACAAAACCAAGAGCACTATGTAGGTAATTGATTGTCTAACACAGGGGTCACCAGACTCGGTCCTGGAGGGCCGGTGTCCTGCAGAGTTTAGCTCCAACCCTAATCAAACACACCTGAACCTGCTAATCAGGGTCTTAGGTATACCTGAAACTTCCAGGCAGGTGTGTTGAGGCAAGTTGGAGCTAAACTCTGCAGGACACCGGCCCTCCAGGACCAAGTTTGGTGACCCCTGGTCTAACACAACAGTCATTTGTATGGTTTTACATCATTATAGAAAAATGCCTGAGCACCTCGATTAATCAGAACTATTCCAATATTTCGATATCAGTACAAACACTAATTTTGGTAAAACTTTATTTTAAGGACCAATTCTCACTTTTAACTAGTTGCTTATTAGCATGCATATTACTAGCATGTTGGCTATTTATAAGTACTTAAAAAGCACATATTAATGCCTTATCCAGCATGAGCATATTTTATATCCTTTATTCCTGTCTCATACCTGAACTTAACAGCTACTTTACTATTAATAAGCAGCAAATTATGAGTTTACAGCAGCAAACATTGTAATATTAGTGAATAGTGAGAATCAGTCCCCAAATTGAAGTGACACCAATTATGCCTTCCTCCACAAAATAAAAATAGAAACATTGCATATTAAAGTTACATATTCTACACTTATTTGAACTAATGCATTTTCATGATTTGTGATTATTGAATAAACATTTCAGTAGTATTTTATAGAGACTGTACCCATAGAGTGAAAATAAAAATTTTAGAACTGAGCTTAACTATAAAATCACTCTACAGAATTGCCCTTGACTTTAAGAATGTTCTTTTCTCTCTTAAATTCAATTCAAAATGCCCTACTATTTCCAGGTTTTCCATGACTTTGGAATAAAGAGCAAAGTTTGTTTCAGAAAAAAGCCACATACAAAGGCAAGCAGACTTAACAAGCAGTGCAAGCCTTACCTGAGTGTGTGGAGCTGATGAAAACCCGCACCATTTTGGAAACAGGCTGTAGAGCATCAGCGTTCTGTCCCCGCAGAGCCTCCAGTCCAAGAGCTTCGCTCATCTTCTCCTCCACAGCCATCCTGACCAACACGCCTCAAGAAAATCTGAGTATGATTGCCTGCCTTCCTGTGCTCATAACCCACTCAAATCTGAGTGACCCAAAGTAGCTCTACAGCATCGAACAAAGAGCTCCAGAACTACTGAGCATCACTGCTTAATTTGAGAAGTGAAGAAATAATCTGAAAACCAAATATTAATTAGATGTTTTCACAGTAACAAGGAAAAGAAAACAGCTCTGTTGCGAAGCACTCCAGCTCATTTGTTTGTTCTCCTCTGCACCCGTCATTTATCCACTGAGATCAGGAAGGCCGAGAGAGACCTGGTGTTTACGATCCGCCGCCTGCAGACCCTGGAGATCATGAGCAGCTGCCACATGTTTAATTAGCCTGAAGTGTATAAAGGCATAAATGGCTGCTTTTCATTTCTAATTAGAAATTGAAAATCTGTGGAATCATTTTGCATCATTACAAATAATTATTAGCTGGTTTTAAATGGCAAGTATTGATGTGAACCTGTTGAAACCGAGCAGGATCCAAAGGGAGCAGGTGATTTTATTACGCTCTGCATGCGTTAATTGTTACTCTGTGTTGTTTGTTTCAAGCCTCTCTAATGTGCACAGATCCATTCAGTCCTGAGAGAGAATAACCTAAGTCTAACTCACTGAGGAATTGGGTGTGAGGTTGATGATAAGAGTCACGATCAAAACTTTGCCCCAGGCAGGATTGTGCAATATTTATGTAATATGTTCATTTTATTTTTTATTTATTATGATAGGACAGTTAGTTGACAGGAAGCAAAGTGAGAGAGAGGGGGGATGGGATCGGGAAAGGTCCAGGAGCCAGGACTCAAACTCGGGACGCCCGAAGCGCAACAGTGCTAAATGTCAGCGCGCTGCCCACGAGGCTATTAGCAATGACGTGTGAAAATAATTGGTAACACTTTATCATAGGGACCAATTCTCACTATTAACTAGTTGCTTATTAGCATGCCTATTTTTAACATATTGGCTGTTTAGTAAAGCACATATTCTGCATGACCATATTCTACATCCCTAATCCTACCCAATACCTAAACTTAACAACTAGGCCTACCTTACTATTAATAAGCAGCAAATTAGGAGTTCATTGAGGCAAAAAAATAAAAAATCATAATTAATGGTTTGTTAATAGCAATAATTGGACCTTAAAATATAGTGTGACCAAATAATTTTAAAATTGCCTGTTTTTCCTTTAAAGTTTAATTTTTACAGGAATTTTATTGGTGTCAATATGCATTAAACGTGAACTGATTTCACTTGGATTCAGTATTTACATTGCAAAAAGCTGCAGTTTTACACTTTATTTTGACAGTCCACTTTAGACGTTGTAATAACTTTAATAATAAGTAACGTTGCAACTACATGTCAACTAACTCTCATTAGCATATTAGTACAGCATTAGTAGGTGTTAGATTAGGGTTCATAGAATAAGCTGACATGCACTTTCAAAGTTACTCATAGTCAGTAGAATGTTGATGTTAAAAGTTAGAAAGTTACTTATACAGGGTTTCTGCAGGATTTTTAAGCTCAAATGTAAGACTTTTTAAGACCTTTTTTAAGACCTGCACAAATAAAATTAATACCATATGAGCGGGGTAGGGCAATGTCAATAGTACCATTTTAAACTGTAAAATTACTGTAAAAAGCATCATTTACAGTTCAGATACAAGTTTTCACAAAAGCAAAAAGTTTTATAAATGATAAACTTTACATTTCAGCCTTTAAACCATTTTTAAGAAAATGGACTAGTCAAAAGTATTAATTATTATATTAATTTAAACATATGAATAAATAGTTATACAAATTAAATAACATAAATTAGGGGTGTGATATTGACAAAAAAAATTATATCTCGATATTTTCTAGGATTTTATAGATAACGATAATGAGACAATATTTTGCTGAGTGTGTTATTGTGCTAATATCTTAAGGACTACCGTGGACAAGCTGACTCCTGTATTTTTTGATATTCTTCATATGCTGTGTGGTCAGTTTGCAGCAGTGATAGAAATTAATCTTTTTCAGTAAGTTTTATGGGCATTTTTACCGTTAAGCCATTTTTTCTTTTGAGTCAAATTCTTGCATTTGGGCTGTTACCAAGCAAATGAAATCAGTATCAACAAAATTCATCTTTGCAATGCAGAGGAAACACAGAAGCTGCATCTGAAGTGGCATTTAGATGTATTTACACATGTTAATGCAGCTCTGAGGGACATGGAATACTTGGAATACATGGAATACTGCAGTGACAAATGCATAATTTTTTTGATATTTTAAACATAAAACATTCAAAACTGATGTTTGAAATTGTTTAAAAAAATGAAAAGATACTTTAAATGTGAAGTTAGGACTGCCAGTAAGTCACTGTTAATAAGCGAGTCATTGCGATTGAACCGAATCAGCAGCAGCAGCACCGGACTCTGAAATGCAGCGCTCATGTTTATTTAAAGGGGTCATATGATGCGATTTCAATTTTTCCTTTCTCTTTGAAGTGTTACAAGCTCTTGGTGCATAAAGAAGATCTGTAAAGTTGCAAAGACTAAAGTCTCAAATCCAAAGAGATATTCTTTATAACAACGCACTGGATAGCTGGCCAATCAGAGCACACCTCGCTTTTCAGAATGATGAGCTTTCTAAAAATCGATGCGTTTCAGAAAGGCGGGGCATAGAGGAGAAACAATAATGTACAGCATGTGGAAAATAATGTTTTTTGAACCTTAAACCGTATAAACATTTAATTACATTTAATTAGCCGCGTCCAAAAGGTATAATGTTCTTTTTAGCAGCATCATATGACCCCTTTAATGAAAACATAGCCTTTTGAAGTTTCATCTTCACATTGAGCCATATCGCAATTCTGGTCTTTCCGTTCCCAAATTTAAGACCTTTTGAAATCATAATTAAGACTTTCTTGTACAATTTAATACCTTTTAAGACCTATGTATTAAATTTGATACAACTAAATTTAAGACTTAAAGGGTTAGTTCACCCAAAAATGAAAATTAGCCCATAAATTACTCACCCTCAAGCCATCCTAGGTGTATATGACTTTCTTCTTCAGACGAATCCAGTCGGAGTTATATAAAAAATTGTCTTTGATCTTTCAAGCTGTTTCATGGCACTCAGCGGGTGTTGCATGCATCAGTCCAAAAACACTTAATTAAAATGCGCCCATCCATAAAAAAAAAAAAGTGTCTCACACGGCTCCGAGGGGTGAACAAAGGCCTTCTGTAGCAAATCGATGCGTTTTTGTAAGAAAAATATCCAGATTCAAAACGTAATAATCACTTTAATGTAGCTTGCGCCAACACTCCTACACAGAAGCAGCTCCGGGAGGATGAGTTCAGCGTTGCGCATGCGCCGGTGAGTCTCGTAAAAACCAACGTTTGTTAACAGGAGCAAAGGAAGCAAAGTTTCCTTACTTTAGCAAAGGAAAACCAGTCTCCTCTTGGCTTATATCGAAATCCTCCGACATTCTTCTTTACAAATCCTCGTTTTGTACTTCTAATAAGTGACAGTTGTTTTGTTTTGATCTCGCCCCTGTGCTTCTGCGTTCGTCACTTCTGA
>NW_015664979.1:155551-155894 GCF_001515625.1 Sinocyclocheilus rhinocerous | reverse complement strand
GGCTCCGGGGGGTGAACAAAGGCCTTCTGTAGCAAATCGATGCGTTTTTGTAAGAAAAATATCCATATTCAAAACGTAATAATCACTTTAATGTAGCTTGCGCCAACACTCCTACACAGAAGCAGCTCCGGGAGGATGAGTTCAGCGTTGCGCATGCGCCGGTGAGTCTCGTAAAAACCAACGTTTGTTAACAGGAGCAAAGGAAGCAAAGTTTCCTTACTTTAGCAAAGGAAAACCAGTCATCTCTTGGCTTATATCGAAATCCTCCGACATTCTACTTTACAAATCCTCGATTTGTACTTTGAATTCGTGACCGTTGTTTTGTTTTGATCTCTCCACTGCG
>NW_015664979.1:143029-154628 GCF_001515625.1 Sinocyclocheilus rhinocerous | reverse complement strand
CTGTAGTGAATCGATGCGTTTTTGTAAGAAAAATATCTATATTCAAAACGTAATAATCACTTTAATGTAGCTTGCGCCAACACTCCTACACAGAAGCAGCTCCGGGAGGATGAGTTCAGCGTTGCGCATGCGCCGGTGAGTCTCGTAAAAACCAACGTTTGTTAACAGGAGCAAAGGAAGCAAAGTTTCCTTACTTTAGCAAAGGAAAACCAGTCATCTCTTGGCTTATATCGAAATCCTCCGACATTCTTTTTTACAAATCCTCGCTTTGTACTTCTAATAAGTGACCGGTGTTTTGTTTTAATCTCTCCCCTGCGCTCGTTCGTCACTTCTGAGCGGCGCATGCGCAAAGCTGAACTCATACGTCATCCGCCCGGAACTGCTTCCGTGTACAACAGTGAGCGCAAGCTACATTAAAGTGATTACATTTTGAATATGGATATTTTTCTTACAAAAAAGCATCGATTCGCTACACAGTTCCTTTGTTCACCCCCGGAACCGTGAGAGACACTTTTTTTTATGGATGGGCGATTTTTATTTAAGTTCTGGGGGGGGGTAATTTATGGGTTAATTTTCATTTTTGGGTGAACTAACCCTTTAAGACCCTGCGGAAACCCTGTTATAGTTAGCAAAATGTCTAACGTGGACTATCACATTAAAGTATTACTCCTTAGTGTATTATAAGTTTATAGAATGACCATTAAGAAAAAAAGGAAATTATAAAATAAACTCAAGTCAAATGTCAAGTCAAGTCAAAGTCACAGGTGAAGAAAATTAAAGCTTTCTTTATGCAAAACGTAATTTCTTTCTTTCTTTCTTTTTTTTTTTCATGATTTTGGGGCGGGATGTGAGCTGGACATGTGTTTGTGAGAATCTCCCATTAAAACAAAGCAAAGATATTGCTGTCTGGTGACCTGCTGTTAATCATGTAGCTGGAGTCCCGTGTGTGACATCAGCTGAATTATGTGTTATGAGTGCACTGAAGCAGCTCCAAGGCATTTTCCACAGGGAATTCATTACGCTCAACAGAAAACAGTTAAAATGCAACAAGAGTGTCATTTGTAAACTTTTTTTAGACAGATGTCAATACAATTTTCAATTTTAAAACAACGCTTCAAACTTTCATAGTGAAAGCTATTGTGATAAGTGAATAAGCTTTTTGGGTTTTTTAGGAGGTATCAGTCTGAGGCTTTAAGGGCTTAGCCTAACATTCAGGCAGTCAGCAGGCGCAGGGCTTGCCCGGCTCCAGCTCAACCGTGAGTCCTTTGCTGAGGAGGAAAGCATCCTGCTTGGGTTCTCTTCCCAGGAACTTCTTCAACATGTCAGCAGCATCCTCAGATCCTCCAGGCTTCAGAATGCACTTCCTGTAGTCCAGACCCACCTGCGAGACAACACAGAAACATGAGTAGACACAAAGGACATTTACACACAGGATTCACAAGCACTATTGGTTAATCTAACCTTAGGGTCCATGATGCCTTCTTGTTTGAAACGGGCATAGAACATATCCATGGAGAAGACTTCGCTCCACAAGTAACCGTAGTACTGAGCATCATATCCTCCTGCCAGGTGACCGAAGGTAGCAGGCATGTTTGTCCCTGTAAGAGCACCAAAAAAACCAAGAAAAAAATAAGAATGAGGAGGTACTGATAACAATAAAAAATGCATATATAACAGTTTGTTCCGGACCTCAAATCTGATTGGCTGAAAGATCTTTCCAACCAGTATCACCACCGGAACCATTTCACAATATATTGCACCCCTGGTGCACATAAGTTTTTCGGTCTGGTTCTCATGAGAGCACCTGGAGATTTGGTTTGGTGCTCACACTGCTCAATGTGACCCATTAAATATAACTATAAAAAATAAAACAATTAATTAATTAACACTAATAATAGTATTATTGCACTTTAGTTTATTTTTAAAATAAAATAATAAACAAAATAAAAAAGTGTGATAATACTACTATATTTGAAAATAAAAAAAATGGAGTATTAAATAAAAATACAATTATTTAATAGTACACTTAAAAATACAACGCTAAATGCTAATATTTACTTTTTTTTATAATAATTTACAAACCTAAAATCAGAAAGCTTTTATTTTGGTGAGTTGCAGGCAAATGCACTGCCAGTTTTAGCGCCGCTGAGTAAAGCGCGTCAGTGAATATTTTGCATTTTCCGCTCTGAAACCGACAGCGCGTAGCCAATATTTGTGACCCAGGACCACAAAACCAGTCATAAGGGTCCATTTTTAAAAAATTGAGATACATACATCATCTGAAAGCTGAATAAATAAGCTTTCCATTGATGTATGGTTTGTTAGGATAAGACAATATTTGGCCGAGATACAACATATTTGAATATCTGGAATCTGAGAGTGCAAAAAAATCTAAATTTGTCCAAATGAAGTTCTTAGCAATGCATATTACTAATCAAAAATTAAGTTTTTATATATTTACGGTAGGAAATTTACAAAATATCATCATGGTGATCTTTACTTAATATTCTAATGATTTTTGGCATAAAAGAAAAATCGATAATTTTGACCCATATAATGTATTATTTGCTGTTACTACAAATATACCCGTGCTACTTATGACTGTTTTTTTGTGCTCCAGGGTCACATTTATGCTTTCATTTAGAATCTTAGCCAGTATTACAGTTAGTTGATCTAAAACGGTGATTGTGCATTAACAGCTGTCAACCATGTTGGAACTCAAATGAGCGGTCTTAACTTATTTACACAGGAAATTATTATTATTTTTTTTATTTAGGTCGTGCATGCGCACCACTAATGTGCACACCTGTATATTGTAATGAACATATCTTCATTTTCCTTTATTTGTGATTTTGGGTAAACCATTACAGTGATGTTCATTTTATTTACCTTTTTTTTAATCTTAGCCAGTATTACAGTTAGTTGATCTAAAACGGTGATTGTGCATTAACAGCTGTCAACCATGTTGGAACTCAAATGAGCGGTCTTAACTTATTTACACAGGAAATTATTATTATTTTTTTTATTTAGGTCGTGCATGCGCACCACTAATGTGCACACCTGTATATTGTAATGAACATATCTTCATTTAAGATGTAACGTATTTTCCTTTTTTATTTGTGATTTTGGGTAAACCATTACAGTGATGTTCATTTTATTTACCTTTTTTTTAATCATACTACATAAATATTCTAATACTGCACAATATTGCAACAAATATTTTTCCATTTATTTGCCCTTTAAGCCATTGCAGAGCAATTAGATACTGAATATTCGTCAAGGGGTTAAACAAATTAATAAATGAAGGATTTTTATTATATTGCTAAGGCATAAATCTCATTTCACCTGGTGAGGAAGGAATTCCCAGGAGGTCCAGGCAAAGTCTGGCATACTCCTCAGCCGGGTCGAGCCCACTCTTTGTGTGCAAAGCCTGGTCCACCTTAGCTAGAACAATCTGCCTCAAGTTAAACAGTCCTGAAAAACAGGAAGAAAAAGTTAGTAGTCCAGAGGATTTTAAAAAATGTTTAAGAACGGGACTTTTTTAAATTGTGAAAAGTGGGCGTTACAAACCAGAACAGAAAGTCATCTCAGCATTATTGCATTGTAAAAAACAGCTTACAAAGACAATTTAGTAACACTTTAGTATAGGGACCACTATTAAAGGGGTCATATGATGAGATTTCAATTTTTCTTGGTGCTCTTGGTGCATAAAGAAGATCTGTAAAGTTGATCATGCCCGCATTTCCTCCACCAATCTGTAGCGAATCAGCTCATGATCTAGATCTTATGATTAATTATTCATATTTCCCCATGAGCTGATTCGCTACATATCGCTACATCCCTAATCCTACCCCACACCTAAACTTAACAACTACCTTACTAACTATTAATAAGCAGCAAATTAGGAGTTTGAGGCAAAAGTCGTAGTTAATGGTTTGTTAATGGCAAGAATTGGACCTTAAAATAAAGTGACAGACAATTTTTTCCTTCAAAAAATTATTTACCCAATCGTTCAAAATAAGACTAGGAAAGTGTGAGCAAACAGAGTAAACATTTGTTGCGTTAACTTGTAGCTAGTGTGTGATCAGTTTCCGTTTTTATTGTGGAAATGACCAATGTGTGTTCTATAGTCACCTGTGTTAGCAAGTCTAGACTTGATGAGTTTGTCCAGAAGCTCCTCTGGAATGGGATTTCCTGTTTTGTAGTGCTTGGACATGCGCTGCAGGGGCTCCTTTTCCCAGACCCAGTTCTCCAACATCTGAGACGGAGCTTCCACAAAATCCCTCTCCACATGAGTCCCGCTGAACATCGCAAAGTCAGCCTGAACGAACAGAAGAACGTCCATATTTAAACTTCACAGACTGCAATAGTGCTGTCAAATGATTAATCACGATTAATCACATCCAAAATGCAAGTTTTTGTTTGCATAATGTGTTGTGTATATTTATTATGTATATATAAATGCACACACATACAGTATACTTTGAAAATATTTACATGTCTATATTTATATTCATATTCTTTACATTATAAATAAACATTTAATATAAACAACCTATTTTTCTGAAATGTATACATGCATGTGTGTGTATATATATATATATATATATATATATATATATATATAAACTATACACAGCACACATTCATATGCAAACAAAAACTTATTTTGGATGCGATTAATCGTTTGACAGCACTAGACTGCAAAATAGTTGCAACCTAAACCTCACTGAAAGCCTTATTTTTGTTTGCATAATGTGTTGTGTATATTTATTATGTATATATAAATGCACACACATACAGTATACTTTGAAAATATTTACATGTCTATATTTATATTCATATTCTTTACATTATAAATAAACATTTAATATAAACAACCTATTTTTCTGAAATGATCACATGTCCAAACTCATGGAAGTACGTTTCCACTTCATCGTGCTGCAGCAGGGACGGCGCGTCAGCGGTGGGCTTGCTGAAGTTAGCCACCATGGCAGCCACAGCCATCTGCCTGGCCCCGTCTGAGAGCAAACAGCCGGGCTGCAGGCCAAAGCATGCGGCATGGCCGTACTTCCCCTCCCTGCAGGGATAATGGAGAATTAGCAATTAATCTAGATGAAGCTCTGCATTCAGGATGAGAATGGGTTTTACGTCTCAGAAATCAGACAGTGAAGCCCTTGTAAACCTCAAGATACAGGGGCTGGATTCATAAAAATGTTAAGAAATGTATTAAGATAAAACAATTCATATGTATCAAGTTCATATGAATGCCCCAAAGAGCAATTATTGTAAAAAAAAAATTGCACGTATTATTCATCATTCCTAGAAAATATTTTAAGAACATTTTATTTTTTTCATAAAAAGAAATTGACAGCCTTTGGTGTTATTTGAGCGTTTACCGGAAGACTTGCAGTTGAATACAATGAAATAGTGATGCGCCGCCAAAAGTTCACCAACCAAAAATATTTGTCCAAAAATGAATTTCAGGTTTCAGCCAACAGTTTAAATGGGCCTCAAATAAATAGTGATTCTCTGATGGTGCGTTTGTCTCAGTATGTAATACATTTTAGTCTGTGCTGTTTTCTGTGGTTGATGTCTGAACAAAACTTCTTTAAATATCTTTGTGCATCGTTACTTTTGATATGAAACAAAGTCTTAGCTTTAGAATTCTGTCAACTGTATAAAGAAATTCAAACCATAAATGTCATTTTGTATCGTTTCCTCTAAAGGACTAAATATATTCACTATACTAAATTTTCATTATATGTTTACTTAACTGGTTGTCTTTATTATTTAAAGCATGTTTGAATAGATCTATCATGAAAACAGGTTAAAACTGCCACTGTTTAAATGTTAATATTTCAACAACTTGTAGAACCAATTAATTTAATTCATATTGCATTATGTATAATTTCAATGTATATAAATGACTGATGAAAATGGTAATGAAAAAGGTAAAATAAAAAAAATAAAGATTTAACATTTTAACTGATTATTAGCTAAAATTTAATTAAAAAAATAATAATAATTTAAAATACACTTTGTAAAAAAACAAAAAAAAAACTTTTCAGTTCACTACCTTCAATTAATTTAAACTAGAGCCCGACCGATATATTGTTTTTCCGATATTATCGGCCGATATAAGCCTGTCGCAGATATATCGGTATCGGCGAATATGCCGCCGATATGAAAAATTTTTTACAGAACATATAACGCAGATTAAATGCTTCTGAATGGTGTAATTACTTCGTTTCTCCATTGTTTGCTACTGGCGACCCAGGTCAGTGTAGTGTAGAGATGCGTGGATGAGCTCAAACCAGTGTTAATTTTGACAGGCATTTTTGATTTAGTCAATTTTGAGACGAAAATGTCACATTTTAGTAATTTGAGTCTTTTATAGTTTTAGTCGACGAAAAGTAATTGCATTTTTTTCAACTTTTAGTCATTACTTTTAGTCAAACTGCAGTTACCAACATTTATTTTGGTAGCTATTTTATATGTAGTTTTCAAACAAAAATAGTCATTAATTCTTCTCTCTTTAGACCAAATCAATTAAGCTTATGAGAAATTTGAATCAAGGATTGAATTTGGAAAAACTTGAATAAATGACGACAATTTTCAGTTTTGGATGAACTATCCCTTTAACAGTAGTGAAAAGGTAGCAACTTATAAAAATTATAGTTGTTCATATATAATATATAATATAGGCCTATATAATTTATAATTTTTGAAAAAGAAGCAGAATAAGACAATAAGACAAATACGAAAGAGATACAAATTAAACAAATTTTTTTAGATACAGTAGGTTCACTTAACACATTTATTTAACATCTTTTGTTGGTTAACATTAATGACACGGATAGGTACTTAATTAGGAATGCTGTCCCTTTAAGACGGAAGGCATGCATGTAATACTGACACACGTTCAGTTTTCACCCACCTGTTTACGTTCACTTAATCCATAACCGACTGTATTTACGTGAGATACTTCTATCAGCGCGATTCCGCCTATCCCGCCTTCACTAACTTTAAGTTAATCGACAACGAATTGTGACTCCCGGGAAAAACAGGACGTATCCGGGACCTTATCCCTACCCCTTCGGGTCCTGAGGCCATTGTTTCAGATCGCTAGTTCGCGTTTTTGTATCCCTATCATCCACTGTGCAGCTGCCATACTGAGACCAGATATGCAAACGCCCCTTATCCGATTGCAATCCAATGACAGGGACTCACATTTTGAAGGACAAGACAGTAGCCTATAGGATGTATTTTGAATGTCCGGTAGTCCTCAAATAACATTATAGTCCCGTCTCATCAGCGAAGACGAGGCATACATTTCGTCATAGTTTTTATCATCAGATATTAGTTTTAGCTCGTCAACGTCTCGTCTTAGTCATAGAAAAAATGTTCCGTTAACGAATATTTTTCGTCATCGTCTTCATTGACGAAATTAACACTGGCTCAAACTTCACCCCAGTCCGCTGCTTCAAATTATCCGCTCACCACCCACCCGCACCTATATTTGATGGTCACATTACAATGATTCTCATTCTTAGTTTTGCATGATATGATGAATGGATGCTTCATTTCTAACAGCAGATTCAGTGACGTTAGAGCTGATCTGAGCATCACGGCACGCGTCTGCGGACGCATTACGGCTCCACGGCCACCGGAGCTGATCACGGCCACTCAGTCAATGCTGGTGTTTATACCTACCGCGCCGCGGCCTAGAACTCATGCTTATCACATCGGTTACATCACATTTCCTAACTGGGTGTCTACACCGGAAGCGAGCGCCGCGGCAAAATACAATAGAACCCATTAAAAGTTATGTTGTATGTTGGCGCGACACGACAAATCCCGACAGTAAACTGATGCCGCGTTCTATTCATGAGGTACTGACACAAAGTACAAATGATTTTCAACGGTCGCTTTGTCGTGTCCTGTTGTGTGTCAGCACCGGGTGTGCCTCACACATCCTCAGAAGTGAAGCTGCGGGCACTATGATTGCCCCCTGGTGGCTGGCAGCAGTACAGGTCATAAACCCGCCCTCTCCATGTAAACGAATGGGACTTGAGTCAAAATAAAAAAAATTATTACACTTCCAATACAATTTTCCGAAAGATGGTTTTGGTCATTTAAGGTAGTTATCACGCTGATATGTGTTCAATTGTTCGTTTTTGTGATAAGTTTGATTTTAGATAGAAATTTGATGCTATAAAAACATGGCGTGTCGTTATGGCTTATTGGGTCTGTGAGAGTTTGGGCAGGACTTTGATACCGTGGCTCCACCTCACGACACTACTGCGCAGACTCTGGCTCCAAACGAATCTCTACTGCGCAGACTCTGGCTCCAAACAAATCTATACTGCGCAGACTCTGGCTCCAAACAAATCTATACTGTGCAGACTCTGGCTCCAAATGACGTCATTTACTCAAGATGGCAGCGGCCATACTGAGATGCTTTGGCTTCACTTTTCTATAGTGGAAGGAAGTGGAGACGCGTCGTCCATCTTTTTTTACAGTCTATGGTCAGCACAGTCAGTAACGTAGCAGATTGAAAAGTTAGTACCTGTCTGCAGTCCAATAGATGGCACTGCGGTGGTGGCTTGAGTCTGCTGAATGGTGATTTAACGCTACGTTGTCACCTAGTTGGAGAGACTTAATGCTAAAGTAAATAAACAACAATGTCTCCATCTTTTACTTTCACAATGAGCTTATCATACTCGTTTGCTACATTAGTAGGGCCCTATGATTTCCATGATGCAGAAAAGATGGACGGAATCGCGGAATTCAGTCATAAAAACAGAATTTTCTGTGTAACGCGGAATTTCATGGAATTGGTTTTATTTTTTGATGAAAAAATAAAGTCAGTACACTTAAATCAAATCGCGGTATAGAATCAGAAGAGCTTTATTACCATGTTTACACACACAAGGAATTTGACTTAATGACAAAGAGCTTCCAGTGCAAAAGAAAGCACAGACATACATAGGAATAACACAGTAGGGATGGAATATAACACTAATATAAGAAAAAAACAGAATTAAATAATGTACTATATACAGAATAGAAGTATAGGAAAAAACATTGTAATTGTTTAAATAAATGTACAGATATGTTATTTACAAAGTGTGCAGTTTACAAGTGTACAAATTTTGGATTGTGTTTATAAATATGTCAGTTGTGATGGACGATGCATAATTATGAAAGTTTAATTGTTTAGGCTGAACATAGCCTGTGGGAAAAAAAACTGTTCTTGTACCTGGCTGTTCTGGTGGTCAGTGCTCTGCAGCGCCGACCAGAAGGCAACAGTCCGAAGAGAAAGTGGGCTGGATGTGAGGGGTACAAGGTGATTTCCTAAGCCCTTTTCCTCACTCTGGAGATGTAAAGATCTCTGAATATAGCCTGTGGGAAAAAACTGTTCTTGTGCCTGGCTGTTCTGGTGGTCAGTGCTCTGCAGCGCCGACCAGAAGGCAACAGTCCGAAGAGAAAGTGGGCTGGATGTGAGGGGTACAAGGTGATTTCCTAAGCCCTTTTCCTCACTCTGGAGATGTAAAGATCTCGAAGGCTGGGCAGAGGGGCACCGATAAACCTCTCAGAGGTCCTGACTGTCCGTTGTAGTCTCTTGATGGCCGATTTGGTAGCTGAACCAAACCAGACAGTTATGGATGAACACAGGACAGACTCAATGATAGCAGAATAGAACTGTTTCAGCAGCTCCTGTGGCAGGCTGAATTTCCTCAGCTGGCGAAGGAAGTACAACCTCTGCTGGGCCTTTTTCACAATGGAGTTGATGTGAGTGTCCCACTTTAAGTCCTGAGAGAAGGTGGTGCCCAGGAATCTAAATGACTCTACTGCAGCCACAGTGCTGTTCATGATGGTGATTGGGGGGAGTGCTGGGGGGTTTCTCCTGAAGTCCATGATCATCACCACCGTTTTGAGCGTGTTGAGCTCCAGGTTGTTGTGACTGCACCAGACAGCCAGCTCTTTAACCTCCTGTCTGTAAGCAGACTCGTCTACGTCCTTGATGAGGCCGATGTCGTCCGCAAACTTCAGGAGCTTGACAGAGGGATCCTTTGAAGTGCAGTCATTTGTGTATAGGGAGAAGAGCAGTGGGGAGAGAACACAACCCTGAGGGGCACCAGTGCTGATGGTGATAGTTCTGTATGTGTGTTTGCCCAGCCTCACAAGCTGCTGCCTGTCTGTCAGGAAGCTGGTGATCCACTGACAGATGGAGGTGGGCACAGAGAACTGTGTCAGTTTGTCTGAGAGAAGGTCAGGCATGATGGTATTTGAAAGCCGAACTGAAGTCCACAAATAGGATCCTTGCGTAATTCCCAGGTCTATCAAGGTGTTGCAGGATGTAATGCAGTCCCATGTTGACTGCATCATCCACAGACCTGTTTGCTCTGTAGGCAAACTGGAGAGGATCCAGCAACTCCACCCCAAAATGAAAATGGTTATTAATCACAAAATATCGACTTTGTGTACAGACGAAGAACCTGGAAGGCGCTGTGTTCACACACAGAGGAGACGCACGCTGGCCTCTATGTTAGCAGATCACGGCGCATGCTTCGTGTGTAGGGTTGGGAATCGAAAATCGATTCCGATTCCAGAATCGGATACTTCTTGTCAAATTAAAATTTCAATTACGCCTATCGATTCCTACGCGCTTTTTTTTTTCTTCATCTGTGAGGACCGGACCTAGCGATCTGCCAGGACCTTGCTCGCTAATCTAAGCGCTCCAAAGTTTGACTACATTTGCGATCAGAAGCCAAAAAAAGCTAAGTATAATATCTGTAGTAGCTAAACATGTTGCAAGAGAGGTGTCACCACCAACATGAAAGCACTTTAATTTAATTGATCATTAAAGATCGCGAACATGATTCAAACGCCAATGTGATTCTATTCCTAAATTACAATGATTCGTCTTTCATTCCTCAACCTTTGACATGTGCGATCAATGTTGTGATCACTTGGTTCGTCCGTGCAGAGTACGATCACACCAGTGTGATTTGAACGTTTAAATCTATGGTAGCAATTAAAATAATTAAATTAAAATCACCTTTTGAAAGTAATTTGACACTTCAAATGAAGATTTATCAATTACATTGTTACGCCAGTAGGTGGCGAAAAGGGGCTGTTAAAATGTATTTGTCTTTGAATCATACAAGAGATTCGTCTGATTCATCCAGTAATGAAACAAGTACATCTTGAGTGAGTCATTTAAACATTCATTCATCAATTCCATGTGATTTTGTTTAGTTCTCTAATGTTTTTTCTTCAGAATCAGGAGAGAACCACAACTTCCATTGGGGGAAAAAAACCTAAATTTATCCAGAATCATGCAGTTCTGTTTTGCACACAAACAGCTCTTAAAGAGTCCAAGCTTTTATGTAGCCTGTTGATTTGTGTTCATGGTATTCAGCTACAATAAATGGTTTGCAAAAAAGAGACACAGGATAAATGTTTGATATTAGGGCTGGGCAAAAAAAAAAATCGATTTTCCGATTAATCGTTTTTTTAAATGACGTCAATATGATATCGATTCTCAAAAGCCGCGAATCGATCTTTTCCAGTATTTATTTCAGCACAT
>NW_015664979.1:134838-142601 GCF_001515625.1 Sinocyclocheilus rhinocerous | reverse complement strand
TAAATGTTTGATATCAATATTTAATCACATTGGAATCGAAACTGGGAATCAAAAATCATCAGAATCGATAAGCAGAATCGGAATCGATAAAATTCAAACGATACCCAACCCTAGTCGTGCGTGATCTCAGGCACGCTCTTCTGAGGCGTGTTTCGTCTGCACGCATGCGTCGTGGTCTGCTCGTGAACTCATGAACCCGCTTGCAGGAAGTGTCACGGAGGAGAAGAAAAAAAGTTTAATAATGTCGATATTTTGTTTTCTTTGCGCACAAAAAGTGTTCTCGTCGCTTCATAAAATTCAGATTGAACCACTGATGGCAGATGGACTATTTTGAGGATGTCTTTCATACTTTTCTGGGCCTTGACAGTGTTATTTACTTGGCAGTCAATGGGACAGTCACAAGCCTCCTGGTTTTCATCCAAAATATCTTAAATTGTGTTCCGAAGACGAACTAAGCTTTTAAGGGTTCGGAACGACATGGGGGTAAGTGATTAATGACAACATTTTCATTTTGGGGTAGAGTAGCCCTTTAAATGTGACATATCATGAAAATCTGACTTTTCCAGGTTTTAAGTGCTATAATCAGGTCTCTGCTGCATCTACCAACCAAGGAAACGTGAAAAAGATTAACCCAGTAACTTTGTTTTGGTAAGCCTTTTTCTGCAAGCGTCTGAAAAAACGAGCACGTCTGACTTCGCTCCCCTAGTGATCTCATTATAATATTGCCGCTTCTTAATCTGTAAGTTTCCACCCCCGGCGCCGATGCAACGATGTACCAGCTCTAATGCCATGGCGAAAGTTTGAGGAAAACATGCTAACTGTTCTGCCTTTGGCTGCACAGACGAGCACAGAACACTATTTAGAGTCCCAGCCTCAGAGGAAACAAGAAAGCAGTGGATTTATTGATTTATTTATTGTAAATTGCTGCTGCTACACAGATCTAAAACCTTCACAGACATAACCGACTGTTTTTGTAACTCGTGTTTTTAACAAACTTGTGTGTGAAAGAGACCTTAGTTTAGTACTCACATGCTGTGGCAGCCGCTTTCTGTCCATGTGCTTTGGATGTGTGCACTCAGAAAACCATATATCAGTTTAAACTAATATGGTTTAAAAAGCATGATTTCAGCGCGATAAATATGATAATCAGAACCAAAACAGATGTTCTTTAGCAGGTACGAGCTGTAATGGCGCAGATCTGTGTGAAGATGGGGGCCAGTTGGTCAGCGCAGACTTTTAAACAGGCAGGTGAAACACCATCTGGGCCTGAAGCTTTCTTAGATTTCTGTTTCCTGAAGACCCGGTTCACATCATATAGACTAGTGTCTGTGAATATTAAATTGCAAAAAGACTATTTAAAGACGAATCCTCATGTTCTGCATGTTCATTTGATTACCAGAAGATACACAACACAGAATTTGTGAAAAAATATTATTTATTATCTTTATTCATTTATTTTAGATGTTTACATTTGGAAAAGCTGTGCTTCCTGCATAAACCTGCCCCTGTTGGTTTGGCAGTAGCTTGCTTGCCCTACAGTTATCTTGTTAATTTGCTTAATTCAAGTTATATACTGTATATATTTTGTTCTATTTGTGTTTAAGTTATTTATAATAAGTGATCTTTACTGTTAAGTGCACTGATGTCAGACTCATTTTGAATAATAGTTAAATTGTTAAATACCCTGCCTCCATTACATAGGCCTATGTTTGTCACATCATTATAGGTGTTTGATCACTACATTTAAGTTATCATTGCAAAAAATGTGTTTATGTATATATATATATTCTGTTTATGTATATACTGTATTCTATATACAGTACCAGTCAAATGTTTGGACACACGAATGGGAAGTATGTCCAAACTTTTGACTATACTGTACTATAATATAGCCTACACAAAGAATATCGGCCGATATATCAATATTGGTATTTTTTTTTTACTCCCTAATATCGGTATTGGCATCTCCCCCCAAAAAACCCATATCGGTCGGGCTCTAATTTAAACCATCAATTAAATTTATTAAACAGCTTACCTTTGGGGATTTAAGGTTTGTCTCTTATCTTAAAAGACAAGAACATTCTTAGGAAGTATTAAAAATACAAAAATACAACATATTCTTAACCTTTTTCTTAAATACAAAAATAAGAGGATAGCAAAAAAATAAAAAATAAATAAACCCAATTCTAAGAATTTTTTCGTGATTCCGGTCCCTGGATCCCAATTTGAGAAAAACATTCAGATCCCCCTGCATAATCCCCCCAGAAAAAAAATGCTGTAAAATACAAGTATGTGTTCTCACCTGGGGAAAAGATCCAGATAAAACTGGCCCACGACCTGGCCGGAGGTGCGGTCTTTAACGCAGTACAGCGTAACATCATCGTGCCAGACAGGTGCGCCCTCCACCTGCTGGAAGGTGAGACTGAGCAGCTCCTGATAGATGTCCAGTAGGCCCTTGGTCACCACCTCCATTGGGAAATACTCCTTCAGTTGGTTCTGATCCACTGCATACTGGGTCTCCTCCACCTGGGTCATGTAGTAGCGCGTGTCCCAGGCGTGGAGTTCTCCAGTGAAGGGCAGATTCCTCTTCTGGCTCTCCTGTTCCTTCAGCTTCAAAATCACAGCCCTCTCCTGCTCACCCAGGGGCTTCAGTTTATGGGCCAGATCCTCTACAGTGTGCAGAAGATAATGGAAAGACAAAGGGTTAGACAAAGATGTACTAAATTACTAAATTCAACAGAGAACAGGGTTGCTGCAAGATTTTAAGCTCAAATTTAAGACTTTAAGACCTTTTTAAGTAGGGGTGCTCAGATTGATCGGCTACCGATCACTATCGGCCGATAATCGCTTTGGGATGTTTGATCGGCGGTCTCTATAAAGGCCGATCTCAAGCTGATGACGCGCCTGCCGTGAGAGGTTTGGCACGACATGCAGCGGCACCGTCTCAGTCTCTGTCCGGTGCGGGTGATATAATTATAATGCTGAAGGTGAGGTACAATTCATATTTCTGCATTAAATAACTTATAAAAGTCATTTGAAAACTTTCTGTGAGAAAATTTCACAAACAGCGTTAGTGAATCACCGGGCGCTCTCTTTCTTTCTCTCTCAAAATGCGCAAATGGCTTCAAATCACATCGCGTCTGCACTATAAGCGAGCTGCACTCTGTACAGTTGACAGGAATTGTCACTTGCACAATCGAGGCAGTGTCGCACCATTACTAAAGTTTATAAATTGCATTTCTTTTTAATTCTTGCCAGTGTTTAAACCATTCAGCGCTCGTGCGCTCTCCTGGTGACACACATAACATCATGTTCTCACACACACACTCCGTTTGACATTTTCACTTAGGGGTGTACTCACTTTTGTGGCCAGCGGTTTAGACATTAATGGCTGTGTGTTGAGTTATTTTGAGGGGACAGCAAATTTACACTGTTATACAAGCTGTACACTCACTACTTTACATTGTAGCAAAGTGTCATTTCTTCAGTGTTGTCACATGAAAAGATATAATTAAATATTTACAAAAATGTGAGGGGTGTACTCACTTCTGTGAGATACTGTATATTATCTTCACAGTCACTTTTGATCAACTGAATGCATCATTGCTTAAAACAAGCATCATTTTCATTAAATAAAATAAAAGATTTTCTCAAATGCTTGCTTTTACACACTATTACAGCATTTTAAGAGTTTCAGCTCCAGTCTCAACTTTGTTCATTTATATATGTGAGATTCTTGTCTATTTCCATGTACCAGTCGTTACCAAGGAAAGTTGCAACCGTCTTGGAGGTCTTGGCCATGTTCATCTCAAGCACAAAGTCAGCATGAGTGTTGAAGCCCAGCAGGCTGCTCTTCTGAGAGCGCAACTCTACAAGCTCCTTCAGGATAGCAGAGTTCTCCTGTCAGGAAAATCATTACAGTAGCATTATGAAAATGATTCACTGCAATTATTTTAAAGCATAGTGTTTATTAGTATTATTGAGTAGCATTCTAGTTCTGGTTACAGGTGATTTCTGGGATGTCCGACCTCTTTGCAGCGCGAGTTGAAAGCCTCCTCTAATGTCTTCCGTGTCTCTGGGACGAAGCATTTCTTCATGGTGGGGAAGTAATGAGGATACTTCAGAGTGAGCTTCAGTTTTCCCGAGTCATCCTTCTCCAGAGAGTTAAGGAAATCCTCGGGAAGCCCCCCTAATAAAAGCATTTACATTTATATCTTAACTTATGATTTATATCTATAAAATATCTTATTTTCAAAACTACATGTAAGAGAAGAAAAAATTGTTCATGCATGCAAGTGTCTCTCTGAAAAGAAAGTATTCTGTCCACCCACCGAGTTCCTCACGAGAGAAATGGAGGCAAGTTGTATCTTCATTCAGGTGTTTGTTGAAATTGATACACAGAGTGCTCATTTTTTTCTTGATCTTTTTGATCTCCTGTTACAGGGAATATAAAACTCTGTTACAGGCTAGAAGAGAGCGTTTGTGTTACTGCTCCACAGCAAACTGAAAGGAAGATCTTAATATCTGACCTCCTGCGTATCTTTGGAAAGATGGAGGCCGTTTCTTTTGCCAAGCTTAATGAGTCTCTCCATGTAACGCTTGGCCTCAGGGGTTAAACTCTCATCTGAGAGCTTCTCCTGTTAAAAAGTACATAATTATTATTTTTAGTTATTTATAAATTCATTATAAATGACAAGACATAATAAAATAAAAATGCAGTTGCTTCAAAAAAATGAGGTGTTTACAAAAGGTGTTCTGAACTTACATCATCTTTAATTTTTTGCATATAAATACGTAGCAAAACTTCATGCACAAGTTGGTGGAACAACACGCTAATGTGCGACTTATTTGGTTAAGTCAGTTAGCAGGATTTCTCCGCTGTCTCAGACCTCAGTTCTGTCCCTGAAAGATACTAGCGTTTAGTTCCTGAGAGAGATGTGTTAGTGCTCGCTCCCTGCTCACCTCCAGAGCCACGATTCTCTGATAAACATCCTCTCTCATACTCATCTCCACATCAAACTCTGACAGCTCCTTATCGGCTTCAGTGCTGGCTGTGCGGATGTCCTTACAGGGGGACACATGCTGAGGGAAATCCAGCATGTTCCGCTGAACTGCAAAAAGAAAAAAAAGTTTCTGAAAACACATAATCGGTTGTTTTTGATACTTGAATTTAATCAGCAGGTCCTCAGAGATTCTATGCATATTAATTCAACATAACATCAACATTAAGCCTATCTATATTGAACAAATATAAAATAAAAGATTAGAAAGGGGCATATTTTAATTTTTGTTTGGCTGGAATTAAAATTCAGCTAATTCAACACCTGAACAATGGTGAAGCGCAGAGGAACACATGAGCTGGTCATTATGCAAAAAGTGCTGAATGGCGTATACCACTACACACAGTTTTCCTTCACACTCAGACTTTTTGATGGCGCTTACAATAGTAGATAGATAGATAATGTAATATAATTGTGTGGGAGTATTGGTATGGATGTCAGAGTGTGGTTTACGTGTGTGCTAAGAAACGTTTTTTATTCTGACACTATAAAAAAATATTAATGCATCAAAATTATTACTGTTTGTAATCATTTAATTATCTAAGACTGTAATAATAATAATAATAATAATAATAAACTTCTTGGCATTTAGTATAAGGAAAATATATATTTTTTCCATTTAAAAAAACAATAGTGCCATTATGTAAACAAATTGGCATTTAAAGGATTAAAATCCAAAAAATAAATACATTTTTGGTAGTTATGATTGGACTGGTTTTGGAAAAACTATTTCTCTCTTTGAAAGCTTGATTTTTTTTTTTTGACAGACATTTTTGTCCCTTTAAGGACTTTTTTTTAATTGACGCACAAGAGATAAATCACTTTGTGTACAACATCTTTACCATAATTGAATTTTAAAATTAATAAAAATTACTTGATAAATACCAATTATATTCAATTATAAATTAAATTACAATTAAATTCTCCTAATTATTTAATTATTATATAAAACATTATTATTGTTAAACATGAAATGGTATAAACTGTTTGCATGTGTCTTTTTTTTTATATCAGATTTAATATATCAAGCTTTTATGGATCATATAGTATCACATAGGAGAATATGGAGAATAAGAAAAGAAACACTTCAGTGATGATTGAAAGATACAAATAAACAGTCGTCAAAAGCCTTATGTATCACATTTGATACTAACCCTTTATTTTTTTAAATGATGTATGGATAATCCAAGTAAATCTAAATTGCTTCAGTCCAGTAAGTATTCATTTAAAAATACTACAAATAAAAAAAAAAAATCTGTAAAGACATTAAAGCAAATAAAAACGTGTGAACCTGAAGGAGGGCATTTTTTGAATTATGTTAAAAGGCCTTTTACATCAGTGTTCCCCAACCTTTTTTTAGTCGCGGCACCCTTTGGAAATTTTAACAAACTTGTGGCACCCTACAAAATTAATTTTGTCACAATATTTGAATTTCTAACTTCGATATGATAATTTGAAAAGTATAGATATTCGGTACAACAGGGAAGAACTGCAGAATATAATGTCATACAGATATTTTTAATATTATAAAAAAAAAATTGTCCATCAATGGTGGCAATCAGAAGGCTAATTTCTAATGAAGAGACCAATTTATAGGACAGATTTTAATGTAGGCTTTTATACATATGTAAACATTATTTAATTACCATTATAACTAGCTATCTCACAAATTTTTGCTCACTCAGTGTTTTTTTAATTTTACAGTGGGGTAATTTTGGTGCAGTAGCACAAGATAGCTTGATTTCAAACTTTGAACTGAATAAAAAATGACAAGTAAGCAGTCAGTAATAAAATAAGAACAAATAAAGAAATTAATAATGATAGCACAAATAAAAAATAACGACAGGCCTTCGAATTAAATAAATTGCTTTTTAGTTTTTCAGGTAGGTCTAACAGTAGGGTTAAGATATTTATCCATTATATATCCAGATATTATCCAAATAATGTTTAGTCCTAGAAAGCTATTATTATCCGAACACGCGAGCATAACATAGCGGTTAGCAGATCAATTAATGAGAGGGCAGCGTTACCAGAGTTGCCCATTTACCACACCTGGTTACAGCACAGTAGGGCTATTGCAGACAGAAACAATACTGTACTACATCGATGTTTCCTGTCGGCTCATTTTTTGAGTGGACTTTGCTGTTCCGATTCGCATGAACGGTATATGAGTGGAGCGACTGAGCGGAGCGCACACACATAGAGCGGGATAATACGCAGAGCGTCACACCACGTGAAAGTGAATCCTGAGCGGTGAACTCATTTTCGGCAGCCGAAATTTCGGTGCATCTCTAATTATTGGCGACATCAGAAATGGATATTATATAATAGATGCTTTTTTGAACATTTTAGCAATTTAAAAATATTAAAAAAGGATTTTTTAAACGGCACCCCGGTTGGGAAACACTGTTTTACATGATCAGATGACAGGTTTTTCAGCAACATTTAGATTATTAAACTGTATTTATAAAGTATCTATAGTAGGGCTGGGCGATATAGCTAAAAAAAAAAGATAATCGATATAATGTTTCATATCGTTCGGTATCGATAATTATTGACATTTTTTATAACCTTTTTTAAAACAAAGAGCAATAGAATTTTTTTTTTAATTTAACCACTGTATTTTTAAACTAACCCAATTTATTGAGACAAACAACAAATATTTTTTGTTTTAACAATCAAACACAAAATACAAATTAAACA
>NW_015664979.1:128510-131354 GCF_001515625.1 Sinocyclocheilus rhinocerous | reverse complement strand
CTGACATCAGAATTTATGATAAGAAATCTACAATGACATCATGTCTGTGTTTTAACAGATAAAGTTTCTTGTGATGTCATAAGCACATGTGTAGGTAGGGCTGGGCGATATAGCTAAAAAATGTATAATGTATAATGTTTCATATCGTTCGGTATCGATAATATTGACATTTTTTATAACCTTTTTTAAAACAAAGAGCAATAGAATTTTTTTTTTAATTTAACCACTGTATTTTTAAACTAACCCAATTTATTGAGACAAACAACAAATATTTTTTGTTTTAACAATCAAACACAAAATACAAATTAAACATCTAATTTCTAATGTTTTATATGCAGATTAATTAGGTCTAAAGGAAACTTTTGGCTCGTCTCCCGAGGACACAGGAGGGCGCAATGAGCAAAATAATGTAGCGCATTAAAAATGGTCAACACAAGGAAGGAACTCTATTAAAAAAAACGTGCGTTACATCTAAATTAACAAATATAATTACATCTAAATTAACAAATATAATTACGTCTAAATTAACAAATATAATTTCGTAAATTGCATAAACAATTATGAACAAAACAGCATCATGTATTTATGCATTGCTTAATACAAAGAGCCGAAGCGCGCAGCAGTCGTATTTGTCCGTCTTAAAAATGCGCTGAATATGCGTTCTGTGTGAATGGCTTGGTTTTGACCTAAATCAAGATCTTCTCCGCATTGAGCTACTATATTTCTCTACTATTTTGAATGAATAACGTAGGAACTGCGCGTCTCGTGGGCTAGACTAACAAAACATTCAAATGCAACAACGTCACTTACATCATCATCACCGCATCTCGCGCGCCACTAATGACGCTCCCCAAAACCTAGATATTTTAGGCAATATAGAAATCCTGTACAGGACGCGTCCTGGGAAAATGGCACGTATGGTCACCCTAGCTATATCGAAAAAATTATATATCGTTATCGAAGAAGGTGTACCGTCGATAAATATCGATACCGTTTTATCGCCCAGGCCTAATCTATAGTGTTGATTTCTACCTGTGTACTCCACTTCCACATCAGCGAGGGCCTTCAGGGTGTTCTCATAGCTGACACTGGACACGTCCAGCGCACAGACCATGTCATACACCTTTTTGGTCTTGGCAATAAGCTCTTCAGTAAGCTGCTGGATCCGGTCGGGAGTGAGATCCCAGAGCAAGCGGTTGTCATCACAGACCCGGTCCCCAGAGCCAAACACTACTTCACCTGAACATTCAAAAACAACATTGCTTACACTGAATAATGTAACAGTATGAACTTAAATGTGATTTACATATAGAACCTGTTTCTATGCATATCATTTATTATTCCTAAAACAACATATCCATCAACCAATCATGCTTATAGGCTTATGATTGTTCTACCACCTGGTTACACAGTGTATTCAGAATGAACGACGATATATAAAAGCGTGTCGACTCCTGAGTGAAAGTCGACGGCTTTTTTTTATTATTAACTTAAAATCAATTATTTCATTTGTTTTAAACAAGAATTTCAACGTAAAATATTTTAATAAAATATAATAATTTTGTAATTGCAATAAGATATTTTCTCTCTATATATACACACACATGCATATTAAATGCACATGACTTATACAAGTTAGGTTAAATAAGATATATTGCTATCTCTTTAGCGCCAACTGAACATGGATATTTGCTCGATTCGGTCATTATGAGTGATATTGTTGAGGGCGTGTGATGAGTTTACTAATTAATCCTAGAGCTTAAAGGTTAATCAGCTAACCATGCTCCACGTAAACATATCGCATTTAATTAGGTTGGCCCTAAACCAACCTAGACCATTATATAGAGAGACGCCGCGTCAAAACACATAAGAAATGTTTTTGCAAACAGAGAAATCATAATGATTAACAAATCTATTACACTGTAAACTTAGGCCCTGTCAGTGTGGGACAAAAGCCGCAGTCTGGTGTGTTTTCGTGGTCGGAACCGGAGCTTTTAGCGGCATCAGCTGACCCACCGATTACTAGCTCACTGCGCTAACGAGCCACAACACAACAGCGGCACTACTTTGGCTTCGTTTAAAAGGCAGCCAGTTATGTTAAGGTTCTTATATTCTGGTGGTACAATGCATGCTTTTGAAGTTTAGCGTAGCACGTATTTCTTACCTGTAGGTGCCATTTTCCTCTCGGTCAGTCAGAAACACCGCGTGTGTATAACGATTCAAAGAACCTATAATAGCCGCTCGCTCACGCTTCCTGCTCATGTCACATGATCCTCAGTGGAGCCCGCGATTGGTTGAGGACTTCTGTCTGTCTGTAAAAGTTTTGACTGGTGAGAAATCATAGCGTACATGAAGAAGAGTGAAGAAGTCTCTGTGTAAAGCTTTGAATGATATCCTGAAACGCTGTAAACAAGCATGATTTGACTCTGGGTGGTCTGATGCCATCTGCTGGCGAGGTGAGAAGGTTTTGTTTTTAATATTTTAATATGAAAACTCTTATCAGATGTCAGGACAAAAAAATAAATAATGACAAACTATGCCAATATTGTGTACAGCTTTAAATTAGTTTATTAAGAATTGGAACAAATGCACTTTTGAACTTGTTCAAAGTAATTTCATTCACAATCTATTTAACCATTACATTAGTCACACTTTTTCTATTTAATCATTTGTAATTTTATTCAGTTTCCACAACATTTACAAATGGGTGTGAAACAATTCTGTTGTGGTAATGATCAAAAATACTCTCTTGTGGAAGTGATGTCCACCTTGATGGTAGGTTGACTTTATTAACCTATATTATTTAAAACCAGTTTGAGGAAAGTTTACTTTTTTTAAATAATA
>NW_015664979.1:109268-128015 GCF_001515625.1 Sinocyclocheilus rhinocerous | reverse complement strand
CATAACCGGTACATTATTGGTTTTGTATTGCTTTTACTATGCTAGGGCCCTATGAAATACGTTTTATTTTTTTTTTTTTTTTTTTTTTTTTTTTTTTTTTTTCCAAATGAAAAACATGTTTTCACTGCAGAGATGCATAAAATTCAAATAAACTTACTATTTATTCACAGTGTGGATTTATCCATGAATTTAAGTCAGTAAGTGAACAAAATTATTATTATTTTTTTTTAATAGAAGGTTATTTTTTCTCCGTATCACTGAAGACACAACATTTGGAAGAATTTGAAACAACTGATTTTGGCTGAAAAACAATTTATTTAAATTTGTTTTTTTTGTTGTTTTTTTGAAAATATATTGTTTTTACTTCCCCCAATTCAACTGGATTTAAAAAGCAGCAGTGTTCTGTGGAAGTCGGGTCAGCCAGCAGTGGACGACGAGTCTCATCAAGTTATTTGGATGGACCCTTCAGTGAAGTATGAACTCAAACGGATAGAGGCTCTCATCACACTGCCTTTCGTTCATTCACCTGTTCATGACACACTGCACATCATCAGATGCATGGGGCTTGAATGATGGAAAACATTACGAAAAATAAAGACATAGATGTTGGCAAAGAGGGGGGAAGCTATTTACAGAGTCCCTATATGGCATGTCTGTCATTAAAAGCACCACTGAAAGAGAAACTTGCATTGGTTTAAGATAAAATTCCCTCCTTTCTCAAGCAGAGCCGGGCCGCTCTGTCATATCACAGGTTGGGTTGATGATTTTGTGTTGTAACTCTACTCTGCTTTCTTGGGCTTCCTCTTGCGGGTTCCTTCACTCAGTTCCTCCTTGGTTTTGGCGGGCGAGAGGGGCACAGCGGCTGGTGCGGAGTGGTGGTGATCATGGGCATCTTCAGTACCAAGGGGTGAACCGAATAGCAGGTGGCACAGCCAGGACTCGATGAGGGCGAAGGGTGATCCGTGAGAGTGACGGGCCGTCATAAACGCCTGTATAAAGAATAGTAAATATTCTTGAGTAATGAACTTGGAAATGTCTCAGCTATTACCTTTTCTGAATAGTTTAGTTTTGATTGCTTGTGCAAAAAGTCAAAATGGGCATTGTTATTGGCCACTGCTATTGGGCTGCTAAAGCCAAAAGTATACTGCAGTTTATGGTCTGAGTGCAGATTTCATCATCAGCCCAGTATGCACATACTGTTAGCGTGCAGTGTGATATTTTTTTTTTTTTTTTTAATCGCCCGTACGCCGAGTTCGCACATGCACCTTGAGTATTGTTTTGTTTTTTTGCACTAGTAAGTTTGTCCACAAGGTGGCAACACTTCCAAGGCTTACTGTTTTACAGTCACGCAATAAACCAATGATACTGAATAACAACAAAGTACTGCAAACGACAAAAACAATCCTGGAAGACTATGGTTTCCTTGAGATTTTACCATGGTTTTTACACTCTAAAAAATGCTGGGTTAAATACAACCCAGCGCTGGGTAAAATATGGACAAACCCAGCGATTGGGTTACTACCCAGAACGTTTGGTTAAACATTTAACCCAACTGTTGGTTGAAAACAACCCAATTGTTGGGTTTGTCCATATTTTACCCAGCACTGGGTTGTATTTAACCCAGCATTTTTTAGAGTGTATAATGGCCATTTCAATTTATATTGAAAAATGTTCAATGTTTATCTTCAATTTTTTGGATGCACTATATGGACTATATGGAGTATTTGGACCTCTGACCATTACACCACTATGATATTGCATTCTAAATACACAGACAATTATGAACAATAGTTGACTTAAATAAAACAACCCAGCATGTTGGGTAAAACCATTTAACCCAACCAGCTGGGTCAAATAAGCCAGCATGTGTTCTGTCCAATATTTACCCAGCACTGGGTTGCCAAATAACCCAAATTGGGTTGATTTTAACCCAGCATTTTTTAGAGTATGTATTTACAGATGCTTGTAAATGCAGACTGCATGCTAGGTGCTTCATTTTATACACCTGTGGCATTGCATCCTACTGAAACACCTAAATTCAGTCATTTAAGAGGTGTGTCCCAATACTTCTATCCATATAGATTCTTTGAGATAAAACTACTGACCATGTATCTTGGCAAACTTTCCCTCTGAAAGAGAGCTAATTTTGCAAAGCAGGGCTTACTTGATGTTAAGTATCATGAAAATTTGCTGAACATTTGCCTTGACAATTTATGGGCATTCAGTCAATGAACGAATTCATCATAAATGAAAAAAGTCATCATAATTGTTGTGGACAGTTGTTGAGGGATCTTAATGCTTCATGGTGTCTTTGATTTTTACACTGAGTTACATTTGTGTTTTCTGATATTTACACTCTTATATTTCAACTTATTAAATGAGCTGAAAGAACTCTTAAGCAAGCGTATTATTACCTTGGTTGAGGCCATGAAGAGTGTAAAGAGGCAGATGAGCATGCTTTTAGACACAGGGAGCAAGTGAGCGTCCTGAAGGGTGAACAGAATGGCTCCATACAGACTGGCCTTGGTAGGGCTGAAAAATACAAGAATCACATTCTAAACATTTATAAAAGTCATTAGTCTAAAACATGAACAGCTTCAGAAGACTTTGAATGAAACACATGAGTCATATGGACTACTTAATGCTATTTTAAGGTGGTTTTTGTTCTTTTTGGAATTTAAACAGACGATTTTTCAAACTTTATTTTTTCAAAGTCAGTTACAAAAAGGTAAATTGGCCCAGTTTGAATCAGAAAAGTAAGACCGATTACCTCTTGGCTAACTGCTAGTTGGTCAAACTAGTTCTTAAGACAATCTTAACATAGCTATGTTTATGCAGCTGTCCCAAAGGTCTCTACAAAATGTCAGTGGACAAGACATGGCTCTCCTAAATGCTGCTTCTGTGTAAAGGTTTTCCACTCACAATGACATGTTGAGAACTTCATTGGTCTCTGGCTTCCAGACTCCTCGCAACAGCTGCTCGAAATTGGACATGAGAGTGACCCCTGACCCTGTGAGTTTTAACAGAGACAATCAGCAGAGCGGTGCAGGTTTCCCGAGCAAGAGTTTTAAAGGGTCTTATGAAAGCGTTTCATGACCCCTAAAATAAATCCCTCTGGAGATATAAGGTACTTACCCTTAACATAACCAGTGATGACCATGATCAGCCAGCCGTGGTGATACGCATGGTGAGCGTGATGAACTCCAGCAGCGATTTTACGTGTGCGGACCACTTCTTTCATTGCAACTAGCACAAGTTTCACAGGCAGAAATGCCACACATTTGTAAAACAGGTTAAGAGGGCAGAAGAAAATCAGGTACCTGAAAAAAGAGAAGAAGAAAAAAACACATTCTGATAAAAAGATACAATAATAGATACTCACACAAGTTTGTCTGGAAGAAGAGGATTTAATAAAGGTACTAGTAAACTATGAGCTGCTAGAACTGCTTTGTTACTTGTATGTGTAAGCAATTAAGACACGTGGTAAATGTAGAAATATTGTATTAAGGTAAGTTAATATCGACGTATTAAGATCAAGATATGAGCAAAGTTGTTATTTACGGATGTAACACAAAGAGTTTAGTTGTTTATGGTTGCCTAGCAACTTACCACATTAATATAGAATACCAACTGATGTGCTGTCACATGTGCGTACATCGACTATTTATAATGGCTTCAGAATGTAGACTCAAAACTGTTTGTTTTATAATATTACTTTTACTCTCAGTAATATTAGTTCTACAATTAGCACTTTTAAGATGAAGAGTTCATAATCGGATTATATATTTCATTGGATTATCTAAAACAGAAATGGTTATTAAAATAAAATATATTTTTTTATTATATTTCCAGCAAAAAAAAAAAATAATAAATACAAAAAATATATATATGTATATAATAAACAAAACTATACACATTGTGATGTAATACTATAAGATAACTTATTACAATGAGTTATGAAATTATAATAAAATGTTATGAGCTGATTATATGGTACAAGAAAAACTGTTGAAATTTTCATGTTACAAACAAAAATACAATTTTCAGATTTTATATCCAGATTTATCTTAAAGTGATCTTTGAAGTGACTTCGGTGTCATATGCAAAGTGTACAAGCACTGAACCATTTAAAGATCCTCACCACACAGCTGAAGCCAGGAGGATGTGACTGTTGTTATGGAAATAGTCAATGGGAGACACACCAAGCATGATGTCTGCTAGTATGTAGCTTCCAAAGCAGTAGAGCATTGCACAAAGCCATGAGGCCACTGGGCTTTTACGGGACACTTCCACAGCACCTGATTAACACAGACCAACACAGAACACCTTCACTTTAAAGACTTAACCTTTACATGTATACATTTATAAATACACAACGAGTTCCAAAAATCTGATTGTCCCATGATTATAATTTAAAATGGGAAATTCAGTTCTTGCAACACAAAAAGAGAAACTTCATAAAAGTGGTCCTCATGACTTGTTTACCAAGTGATAGCTTTGTGTGAACAGACCAGTTTACATTGTTATTTACTGAAAATATTCCTCTCCACTGGGCAGTTAACTAAACCTAAAAATTGGATGAAATATTGAAATATTTATTTGAAAAGACTTGACTGATCATTTGACCACAACTTGTCTAATGTACGCTTATGATACGTTTTTGGAGGGTGGGGACAAAAAAAAAACGGCAGCTGTAGTTTCCAGAATTTGACATTTACATTTATTCATACCACATTTTACTATAAAAATACGGTACTAACATTTTACGTTTTCAGATTGAACTTTATAATATACTGACAACCACCTTTAAAAACCCAGTGAAGAGAAAGCCACATGAGGAATCAAAGTTCATCACAAGTTTTTCTACAAGCTGAGGTAAATACTAATAAAGGAAATGCACACAGTGTCATACAGAAACACAAATCACCATTACAGTAACACACGACACTAAAATAATTCAATAAACATTAACAACATAAAATGTAACATAACCCTAATGTACATAACAGATAAGACAAAAACTAAGTAGTAACATAGTTACAGAGAATTCTGGGAATTTTTTTTTTTTTTACTGTAAATGACAAGAGAACTATACAAAGCAGTACATTTAACAGTATTTTACTGTAAAATTACATGAAACTCCCCATTAGATCAGTTTTTCACAATATATACAGTAGTAAGGGAATATGCCATTAAATTAAGTTTTACAGTAGTATTTACTTTTACCATTAAAATTGTATATATACACATACATACACGCACACACATATTTGTTTTTTACAGTGAACATCAAAAACACTCCCTAAAGCAATGTTAGGAGGACCACATGATTTCTGACTCCACTAAGAGATGTTGTATATCTAGAGGTCCACAAATCTCCAGGGATGAACACATCTTACAGAACAGGCGTAGCTTGGGTCGTTACGCACCCAACAGGCATTTTAAATGAAAAACGATCCTCTCAAATGTGGCCTAAAAATAAACTAAGCCTAAAGCTTTTCGTTCGTCTCAAACTGCAGGCCTGTTTCACACCACAACCTCCAACCCGCACAAGCAGCTGACAGGATGAACTGCAGCCAGCAACTGGCTAATGTTTGGATGAAGTGGTGGATATCTATATCACATTCTTCACCATCAATATGCTTTATCACAAGTTTGTGAATGGTATAATGGTATAATGGCATGAATAGTTATATATCTGTGCCCTGGTATATCTGAAAGCCTGATGCCATTTTAAGTGACAGCATCAACTCATACTCTGTTCTCATCAGACAGGTCGGAAAGCATGTAAAAATAAAACCGCTTAAATCTGTAATACTGAATGACCACTAATGGACTAATTTATATTTCATTCACTTCAAAATAAAAGAAATACATTAAAATTCAAATTTGGCATTAAGTTTTTTTATTTTGTATTGTTACAAAAAATAGTTTGTAACCTAATAGTTAAGAACATTTGACCCCCAATTCATGCATTACATTGCCAAACAAGTAATGTCATTACCGTAATGCCAACATAATAATAATAATAATATTAATAATAAAATAAAATAAAATCTCATTTTCAAAATATTTCATGCTCGTAAATGTAATGCAAATAATTCATTCTCATCATTTTAATGTCAAAAAGCTCCTTTTTAGCATAACAAAATTATCATTGTAATTATCATTACAACAATAAAAGGTGATTTACGCCTACGAAAAAATAATAATATACTACTACTACTACTACTAATAATAATACATTTAAAAAGTAGGATTATATAGTGTCAGGTAGAGAATCATCATTGAGAATAACAGAAATTACAAAGTCCAAAGCGTCCAGATTTATTACAGAAATGAAAATGTCGGAGAAATAGTGTGCTTAGTTGTCAGGAAACTAATGTCACAATGCAATGCAATGCAATAATTCTGAAATACGACTTGGACATGTTTCAAATGTGACTCTTTAAATGGAAGCAAGTCCTACATAAATTTGCTTAACAAATTTACTGGGCTTCGTTTTGTCCTTTCCTCTGCTGCTGTCTATTTAGGGCGCTTCTATTTATTGCAAAGAGACTCGCAGTGGAATGTGCACGCACTCTATCGTGTTTCGAGGAGGGTCTTCAAGAGGGGGACAACTCGTCCCACCCCAAAAAATAAAGAAAATGCTGAATGATAGGCTACGTAGAGACATTAATAAAATATTAAAATACGCACGTAGGCTATAGGACTGTTCTGCATAGGCTACTATTTCAAACACAATGCCATGTGAAAGTGAACTAAATTACATAACACTTATTGAAAACAATAATAATTATTGTATGGCTTGAGAATGGATTATTTCATATTTAACGCAGTGTTGATCCACGCGCAAATGCAAAGAATAATAAATAAATAAACCCCCGTCATTTAAATTTGACCCAAATAAAGCGCAAGTGCAATATTCTTCTGTTATCCCTAAAGAACAGTTCTACTTACCTGGTTCATATTTGAGGTAGAGTATTGACACGATATAATAAGCGACATCAAAAACTGGAAACATTGCCATTTTCGAGAAATACTGGGCAATTTCGCCCAGATTTAGGACATCCAGCACCTCCATGATGTTCTGACCCTACCGCATGAACAGATCTTCAAGAGACTCGCCGTGCGCACGAGTAAAAGGCTCCGCTCACATGCAAATGCCTATTAATACACAGCACAAGCTCAGGCGCACTACTGCAATAGTATCTCCAATAGTATCCAGCTGCAAACCCGCAGCACCAGCAGCATTACAGAATACTCACCGTGCTCTCTCGTTGTCAATAACTCCGCCCCTCACTTCCGGTTCTGTGGCTGCGGTTCTGAAACTGCTGGTGCTGCGGGTCTGCAGCTGGATATATCTCCACTACTGAGGCGAAATCAACACACAGATCTCACGCGGAGGAGCTACTGCCGCTTACTGGATGACCGCGAAACGCGCTCATAATCGTCCATCAATCGAGCTTGTTCGATCGCGAATACCAGATGTAATCGTTTTATTGTCATTGCATAAATAGTCGTGACCTCATTTTATAGCCTGCTGAAAAACCTCATCTTAAACCAGCCTTGAATATGATTTTGCTATTCAAAAAGGATTAATTAAACTGAAACACTTAAAGATATCACTAACAAAACAGCCTATTCCTATAAACCTTTGCCATGTATTTTGGGTGTGGATCGTTCATGTAGTACCTCTCTTTAAATAGGCCTATGCCATAGTACCATAATACTAGCTATATGGTTGTTGATATGAATGTAACATTGCTAAGGCTATATATAAACCTACAGTATACCATGGCAATACAATGTTTTTTTGTTTGTTTGTTGTTTTCCTGTGGTCAAATTCCCATGATACTACCAATTGATTCCATCATTGTACCATGGTATCATAGTCAAATGCAGGGCCGTCCTTTGAGCGGTGCAACTGGTGCAGTCGCACCGTGCCCTGAGCTTTGAGGGCCCTGCGCAACCCCCAGTGCCACCCCCCATACCGCGATCACGAACAAACCGAGGGGGCCCCGCTCCCTACCTCGCACTGGGCCCCGCATCAGCTAAGGACACATGATAAGTCAAAGTTATACAGAGATCATCTTACTAGGAGATGAGAGGGTCTGTATTACTTACTATTGGAGAAAGCGTAACTGCTAACTTGGATCACGTGTGCGAACCAATCACATTACAGCCTTGACGTCACTGAATTTCACCGAGTTGTGCGACACTCAATCGCCGTTTACGGATACCAGGAATGAATGAGAAGTGCCGTAAACTGAATAAAAAGTGAAAATAGTTCAATCCTGAAGTATTGTTTAGTGTAAGACGTTGAAGATAAGCCGACAGGCTGTCGATTCATTAAATAAGCCGTTTCCCATAAAAAGCTGTTTATTCGGCATAGTGAAGCCTCTCCTCCATTGACATCCATCCATCCAAAGGCCTCTGGCGGAGTGAAGCCTCTCCTCCATTGGCATCCATTAAAAAAAAAAAAAAAAGCCTCTGGTCTCCTTTCCTTTCTGTACTGCCAGAACGGAAGTGTTAGCATTAGCCGTTACACTTTTTCGGCTAAAGGTTGCAGGCTTGCTTTCTAGTGGCTTTGATTTGTAGGCCAAAATATTAACTTAAATGCAGGGATCTCCGGCAGCTAGGGTTCTTGGAAGTTACACAACCCAATTGCTGGGTTTGTCCCTATTTTACCCAGCATTGGGTTGTATTTAACCCAGCATTTTTTAGAGTGTATGGTGACCCATACTCTGCATTTAACCCATCCAAGTGCACACACACAGTAGTGAACACACACACAGAGAAATGGGCAGCCATATTGCTGCAGCGCCCGGGGAGCAGTTGGGAGTTCGGGGTCTTGCTCAAGGGTCTCATCTCAGTCATGGAATTGAAGGTGGAAGAGAGCGCTGTACATTCACTCCCCTCACCAGCAATCCTGCCAGGCCTGAAACTCAAACCCGCACAACCTTTGGGTTACAAGTCCAATTCTCGAATCATTAGGCCATTAATGAGCACAGTGGATTCACCAATTATTGTTTTTAAACTAATTTATGTGTAAAAATATCTAAGTCATGAAACTCTAGAAAGCTAACTGACAGTGTTGGGGGTAACGCATTACAAGTAATGCGAGTTACGTAATCAGATTTTTTTTTTTAAGTAACTAGTAAAGTAACGCATTATTTTTTAATTTAGAAGGAAATATCTGAGTTACTTTTTCAAATAAGTAACTCCAGTTACTTTTTTCCCCCATGTATTGACTGACAGTTCTCGTGTTGCCATGTTGAGAGAAATCGGGATTAATCATTGTGTGTGCTGTGTGAACATGATGTAACTGTAGTTCTAGACTAAATATGAACATGTATTTACTCATCTCACCTGCACAAAAACAGATTCAGTATTCCTCAAAATGAATAAAAGCAGTGAAATGCAAACTCAGAATATTATACAAACCTGCAATAATTAAATATGTTAAAGACAAATATCATTCATGTATTTAAGCCCATTTTATTAACCAGTGTCTTTGCTACTGACCTTCGATGATCCAATTCAACCATACTAAGCAAAAATGACACATTTGTGTTTCAATTTTGTTATTGCTGAATAGTGTTGAACTTTCTTCTCCTGCGTCATATTCTTCATGCAATTTGTTTGAGCTTCGCCCTCTACTGTATAGACATGAATTTACATTTCCTTCAGCCTAAGGTGTATTCATTTCACTTTTGGTGTAAAGGGGCTTACATTTGTAAAATAACTTTTTATTTTAAAAACAAACAAGCCCTGCCCAGATTTAAAATGTAACTCAAAAGTAACGTAACATTACTATGCAATATAATAATGTTGTAATTGTGTAACACAATATTGTAATGCTTTACTTTTAAAAGTAACTTTTCCCAATACTGCTAACTGATAGGTCCTTTACATGCAATCTGCAATTTACTACACAGCACAAGCTGATTGGCCTGTGCTGATTCTGCAGCCATTGCGCTTGCTTTCTTGAGATTTAAATAGTCTGTTTCAGTGTTTGCTGTAAACTGGTCCTGCAGCAGCTCTATCTGAGTTCCTCTGAAATCCTCCACCTCCCCCAGTTCCACCTGTCTAGATCTGTTATAGGATTTATGTATGCCCATTCATGCAGCAGCTGCAAATCTTACAAGCTCACAGAAGTGTGTCTATCTATTGGCAGTAGCATGCATAGTAATCTAGTCTGCTAAGACCAAATGCATTAACAGAAGGTGCATCCCAAATCACTCATAATCATGTTTTATTCTATGCCGTTTTGTAGTATAAATAGTGTGATTAGTGTGTTCTCGCTGAAAATTCTTCTGTGCTCTCATTATCCCTTAATCCCTTCCTGTCCTAGCTTTTACTATTTTGAAAGACGACTGAAACCTTGGCACTTCTCATGTTTACTGCCATCTTATGAATCACTTGAAAAGCATCTGCCAAATGTAAATGTAAAATTCCAAAAAGAAAACGTGCACTTTAAATGCCTGGATGTTGCACTTAACCCGAAAATACAAAGTGTGGAATGGTGGATACTTTATGCACTCAAGAATCGTAGCCTTAATTACGTGGCGGAAGTGAAGGGGCTGTCAGAATCCGACTATTAATGAAAAAAGTAACCTTATAAAATTCATAAAATACATCGTGCATAGGGCGCAACTATAATCATTCATTATCTATTCTGAGAGTTGTCATGTAGGAAATACAGTATTATTGTCACTCAAAAACCAAAAAAAAAAAAAAAGTATTAGTAAAATGAACAATTGCTGTGCATCAATACTAATTATTATTAGTAGTATTAATGTATTATTTTAATCAAATATGCCATTTTTAATACTATATGCGACTATAGCATACTAGGCTGCTGGGTAGATTACTTAAATTGTAGTCTGTTACTGATTACCTGATGAAAATTGTGGTCAGTAATTGTCATGGCTCGCCTACTGTGGCGGAGAAGAGAAAAAGGAGCGTGGAAACCAAGGGGATTACCATCAAAAGTCTTTATTCTTTTAATTCTTGGGGACAGGAAGGACAAAATAAGGGCAAGGAAGGCACATGGGGAGCAAAACACACAAAACCAGGAACAGAGTCAGACAGTAATATAATCTAGATTACTCATTTTAGGTAATGTACTCTGACTACTTTTGGATTACTTTTAGATTACTTTTATACTTCGCTTTTGCCATTGCATTACTCCAGGGTTTCCCAAACTGGGGTAAGTTAAAGAACTGCAAGGGTTTTAGGAGTTGAGGAAAAGCTATTAATTAAAATGTAAAATTAATAGTAATTTTTACCTTTGTAATATTTAATTTGTTTACCCTCATGTCAGTGTGACCATTAACCAACATCAGAGTTTAGTAGTGTTTAGTAACTTGTCTCATACATGGTATAATTGACTGAGAGGTGCTTTTGTTCCCAAATTAAGCAGCATGGACCGTAAATTAATTTATATTACAATTACATGGCCTTTCCATGTTGTGAATATTCAAAGCTAAATGACAATTTTAGAAAGAACATTGAGAAAAAAAGAAAAAGAAAAAAAAAAGAATTAGGGAGAGTCAATAAATTGTGCATAATTTACTGCAATTTTGTGAATAATTTGTTATCATGTAATCCATAAAATGTAACTAATCGGTTTATGAGCATTTTAAAATGCAATATAATCTAATTACAAGTAGCCTACTCAATTTTTGGGCAACACTTTATCTTAAGGGGTCCTTACTGTCACGAATCCAGTCCATGAACTTCCATCCACTTGCCACCAGAGGTCGCCCTCCCATGATATTGACTCGCACCACACAGACTGTTACACATCACCCTGGACTACATTTCCCATACTCCATTGCAAAAAAAAGTCTATCTGTACACAATCTGGCAGATCAGAATAACATGCAAAGTCCAGATACTCTTGAATATAGCCTTCAAGCGGGCGTGTACCCTGCTTTAAGGCTAATAAAAGTTTTGCAGTGTCCATAAATGGCCAATGTCCACATGAAAAGCTGCTGGATCCTTGTGAGGCTGAGTATTCGGTTACGGGGCGACATCCCTAGGTGAGCAATAAATGCTGAACAATACTCGGCATTGAATGGAGCTGTGAGACTGATTTATATAGTGTGTGTTATTGGTAGCAGCAGTGTGTGATTGGTTTCAGGTGAGCTTGTGATTAGAGCAATGGAGTATGGGAAATGTAGTCCAGGGTGATGTGTAACAGTCTGTGTGGTGTGAGAGTCAATATCATGGGAGGGCGACCTCTGGTGGCAAGTGGATGGAAGTTCATGGACCGGATTCGTGACACTTACATACTTACTATTATAATAACGATTAATTATGCATAATTACATGCAAGTAACCCTAAACCAAACCCTAACCCTAACCCAGAGGCGTCATGCCCATTTTGAGCCAAGTGGATTTTGAATGCAGCTTCCAAAAGACAAAAAAAAATAAAAAAAATAGCCGAATAATATTTTTTATATTTCATGCAAATTGATTAGAACGTGCAGTGTGGCACAGCATCAGCTGCTAAAAGCTCAACACAATTCTGTTGAGCTTATGAATGCAATGACCAATCAGAAGAGTTCAGATGAGTCATCGCTGAAATGCCGGTGTTTTATTCACTCGCTCGCTGAAGGAATTCTGCTGTCTGGCAATTCTCTCATCAGAAACAACAAAGTGCAGATGTGCGTACGAATGTTAGTAGGATATTTATTTCACAGTGTAAACAGCTTCAGTGATTATAATGACAGTTTTTGAGAGTGCTTAAAATGTTCTTTGATAGTGCAAATGTTCTTTGCTTTCTTTCTGTGCAATGAAAGTGTTATAATTAGTAAATTATTTATTAAATTCACATTAAATGCAAAGTCCGTCGTATTAAAAATATTTTATGGCATGACACGCATAGTTAATAGATTACACTATTAGGCTACTTTGCCCATCGCCCTTTATAAATCAACGAACATAATCTATAAAGGTGCAAAATGCATTTTCTTACACATTTTTGAGAATCAAGATATTTCATGATATTGCTGACACGTTTGGGAATATTTCGAATAAAAAGGAAAAAATAAATAAAACATAAGCCTATATCAGTTATACTTACAGAGACAGAGCGACATGCGTCATAATCTGAAAACCACGCCCACCGAGGGGGAAACAATCCAACCCTCTCCACTGACTTTGTGGGAAGCTGCCTCTTTGTCTTATTACAAAAAACAGAACAATATCTAAAAGCTGCTATGTGACAAGGTGTACAGTAAACAAGTTAAAAAAAAAAACAGAACTATGTTTTTATAAGCTGTCGACCCAAAAAAACGAGTATTTAAGGACACAAAAGTAGAGCACAACGTGTCACATTACTCGTAAACGGAAACGTAATTGTAATCGGCGACAGGAAACATTCATTATTTTTAACCATGTCAAAGGATTATTTCACCACTATGTGAACCTGAGAGGAGGAGATATATTGAGAAACTACTCATACTAAATCATACTGAGTGTCAGGATCCCACAATTTACCCATTCTTCCTGCTGATGCTTCACGTCTTATAGAGTGGTGGAACTATGATGTCACTTTGTAGGCAAAAACCCGGAAGCGAGTTAGCATTTTAGCACTTCGCGTCCCATCGTCCCAGAGTCAATAGTTTTTTTGAATTGGAGTTTGATTAAATCCCCTAAAATAAGGTCCGTGGTTCACACAAGCTCAAGATACTTTCAAGTTTTATTCTACGACATAAAACACACCAGTTACACCCCAGTTGTGATTTTTAAAAACTGTTACGTTTCTTAAAAAAGACGGTTGCTAACAAGTTGCTAAATGGGACTACAGGCGCTGTCGGAGACATTAAACGTCATCACACCGAATAATTGATCAAATAACAGCATATTCCAATTGTAGTATAATTTATAGTGCAATTAATTGTAGAATAACCAATTAATAGTTTACCTCATTTTATATTGTTGTTCGACAATGTTTTTTTTGCTTTGCCCCGAAATGCAACACAAGTCTTCGAATGGAAGATGCTCATTTTATCACTTTCCTACTGATACGGAGACTCTGGGTTCGGACCATAAGGTAAACTCATATGATTATTCCATGTAAACACCACATTTACCGGCTTAGTCACGGTGAAAGTTAAACTTTAACGATGCATCGTGCTTAAAGTCACGTTAAAATGAAATGTTTATGGCCACAAGCAGCTGTTAGAAAACATATAGATTGAGGATTTTCTAGAAGCAATTATGAATTCACATTTTGTGTACCCATCCAAACAAAACGATAGCTGAAATGTGATACTAATGTCTCATTTCAGTTTTAGTTTGGCTCTAGTTTTGTATTTATTCCAGTTTATATGAAAAGGGTCATGTAGCGTGGATTTGTAAATTCTGTGGGTCTGGCTTCCGGTCTCATCCGTGTCCAGCTATTTTTAGCTGTACAGAACCACTCGTTTTGCTGCTTGATATTGAAAATTGGTGTGTCTTACCATATTATTTGAATGTGTTGTCTTAATTACGAACACACTGGTTTATAATGCAAACAGTTTTATCATTTACTGCATGTTGTTATTCTCCTCGTTATTTACCTATAGCAGCTAATGAACCGGAAGTCTCACCCATAGGCTTACTTCCGTGTTGAAGAAAAAGGTGGATAGTAAGTAGTTAATTATTACTTAAATGTATAATTACACTGTAACCAATTTTGGAATCTGATTACGTAATCCAGATTACATGTAATCAGTTACTACCCAGCACTCTGTATACAACACTCGGTTTCATGCAGTATGTGAGAGGGAGTCCTTTCGCAGAATTATAGACCTATAGCTTTGACATCCAACCTATGCAAGCTTATGGAATGGTTGGTCATGAATAGATTAATATTTGTAATTGAGAGTAGGAATATTTTTTCAGCATATCAAAGTGGGTTTCGAAAGGGGCGTAGTACTATGGATTCTATAGTTTATCTGGATAATGAAATAAGAAAGGCTCAAATTAAGAAGGAGGTGTTAGTGGGAGTCTTTTTTGATGTAGAAAAGGCATACTCACTATATGCAGACGACGGAGCACTATGGAAAAGGGGACGGAATTTTTCATTTGTGGAAAGCAAAATGTGGTGAATGAGGTAGAGAAATGGGCTAAGATATGGGGATTTTGTTTTTCTGTGGTGAAAACTCAAGTAATTTGTTTTTCGAATAAGAAAAATAATCCGAAATTAAACATTAAGATGTATGGTCATCAGTTGGAGCAAGTGAAGGTCGTCAGATTCTTGGGTATGTGGATGGATTCAAAATTAAATTTTGGAATACATATACAGAAATTAATTGAAAAATGTAAAAGAGGAATTAATGTATTAAGGTGTTTATCAGGTGCTGATTGGGGAGCAAGTTCTCAATCATTAAAAAGAATATATAGTGCAGTAATAAGATCTAGTATAGATTATGGTAGTATAGTATACTGTTCGGCGAACAAAACTCTGCTCAAAAAAGTTGAAGTAGTACAGTCACAGGCTCTGCGTATATGTAGTGGAGCTTTTATAACATCTCCAGTGAATACAGGTAGAGATGGGAGAAATGTCCCTAGAACTCCGTAGGTTACAGTTGAGGATGATATATTAACATTATATCAGTTAATGAAATTACGGTATTTAACTGTAAATTTAAGTTAAAATCGTAAAACTGTAAAACCTAAAACGTTGCTACCGTATTTTGTACTGTAAAATTCCGGCAACCACAGCTGCCGTTTTTTTACCGTAAATTTTACGTAATTTTTTTTACAGTGTAGCTATTCCAGTGGTTCCACCGTGGTTGTTTCCAATGCCTTTGATTGACTTTCAAATACAAAAAGAAATAAATGAAAAGGAGAAGATCATTCCTATAAATACAGTAGTTCAACAGTATATAAATCAAGCATATTATTCACAGTTACAGATATATACGGATGGGTCAAAGGATCCTGAATCTGGAAGGACAGCAACAGCAGTATATATTCCTGCATTTAAAATAAAAGTAGCCAAAAGATTATCAGATAATTTGTCTGTTTTTACTACAGAATTAATAGCAATTATATTAGCACTACAATGGATTGAAGAAATACAACCAAATAATATTGTCATATGTACAGATTCAATATCTGTTCTAACAAGTCTAATGAGTGGAAAATCTGCAGCACGGCAAGATTTAATATAAGAAGTATTACAGTACTTGTTTAGAATTAGACAATCAGGGATAATGGTATACTTCCTATGGGTACCGGCTCATACTGGGGTGGAGGGAAATGAGGAAGTGGACTGCTTGGCTAAGATGGCTCTGAAGCACTCACATAGTGAAATTAATATAGCAATTAGCAAATCTGAAATCAAGAGAATTATATCAGTTGAAGTAAGAAAGATATGGCAAAAGTTATGGGATAGTGGAATAAAAGGAAGGCATCTTTACCAGATACAGGGGTGTGTAGGTGAAGAGAGAATAAGATGTGGGAGTAGGAAGAAAGATGTTATTATAACAAGAATGAGGATTGGACATTCAGCTTTAAATTTCAATTTACACAAAATAGGGAAGCATGAAAATGGAAGATGTGATAAATGTGGGAATCCAGAAACAGTAAAGCACATTCTTCTAGAATGCGATGCGTATGAAAGAGAAAGAAATCAACTTAATCATAAATTAGGTTTGATGGGATATGATAAAGTATCACTAAAGATATTACTAGGGAATAGACGAATGCAATCAAGAATTAAAGAAGAAGTGTTAAATTATCTAAAAAAGACAGAATTTTAAGGCAGCCACAAAACTTACGTTTTTAAGTTGAAAGGGGTGAAAATTTTTTACTTCCTATGGGTACCGGCTCATACTGGGGTGGAGGGAAATGAGGAAGTGGACTGCTAGGCTAAGATGGCTCTGAAGCACTCACATAGTGAAATTAATATAGCAATTACCAAATCTGAAATCAAGAGAATAATGTCAATTAAAGTAAGAAAGATATGGCAAAAGATATGGGATAGTGGAATAAAAGGAAGGCATCTTTACCAGATACAGGGCTGTGTAGGTGAAGAGAGAATAAGATGTGGGAGTAGGAAGAAAGATGTTATTATAACAAGAATGAGGATTGGACATTCAGCTTTAAATGACAATTTACACAAAATAGGGAAGCATGAAAATGGAAGATGTGATAAATGTGGGAATCCAGAAACAGTAAAGCACATTCTTCTAGAATGCGATGCGTATGAAAGAGAAATAAATCAACTTAATCATAAATTAGGTTTGATGGGATATGATAAAGTATCACTCAAGATATTACTAGGGAATAGACAAATGCAATCAAGAATTAAAGAAGAAGTGTTCAATTATCTAAAAAAGACAGGAAATATGGAAAGAATATAAATTGTAATAGTGTAGGTTTATTTATTAAATTTTTTTTTTATAATTTTTTTTTTTTTTTTTTAAATATAATATCCTTCTCTCTACCAAATCTGTTCACTCCACACTCCAGATCAGTAGGTGGCGGTAATGCACCTTTAAGTTGGTTTGCCAAAACAACTTGATGATAAATGATATTTTTTACAGTATAGAGAGTGGAGTAGGTAGATCACTATATGCAGACGACGGAGCACTATGGAAAAGGGGACGGAATATTTAATTTGTGGAAAGCAAAATGCAAAATGCGGTGAATGAGGTAGAGAGATGGGCTAAGATATGGGGATTTCGTTTTTCTGTGGCGAAAACTCAAGTAATTTGTTTTTCGAATAAGAAAAATAATCCGAAATTAAACATTAAGATGTATGGTCATCAGTTGGAGCAAGTGAAGGTCGTCAGATTCTTGGGTATGTGGATGGATTCAAAATTAAATTTTGGAATACATATACAGAAATTAATTGAAAAATGTAAAAGAGGAATTAATGTATTAAGGTGTTTATCAGGTGCTGATTGGGGAGCAAGTTCTCAATCATTAAAAAGAATATATAGTGCAGTAATAAGATCTAGTATAGATTATGGTAGTATAGTATACTGTTCGGCGAACAAAACTCTGCTCAAAAAAGTTGAAGTAGTACAGTCACAGGCTCTGCGTATATGTAGTGGAGCTTTTAGAACATCTCCAGTGAATGCTTTACAGGTAGAGATGGGAGAAATGCCCCTAGAACTCCGTAGGTTACAGTTGAGGATGAGATATTGGGCTGGTGTAAAGGGTCACTCAGAATATCATCCAGTTAAAAATCTTTTGAAAGATTGTTGGGAGTATGACTATAAAGATTTAGAGAGCTTCGGTTGGACAGTAAAGAAGGAGGCGGATAGATTAGGGTTGAATAAATATGAAAATAATCCTTCTGTAGCTATTCCAGTGGTTCCACCGTGGTTGTTTCCAATGCCTTTGATTGACTTTCAAATACAAAAAGAAATAAATGAAAAGGAGAAGATCATTCCTATAAATATAGTAGTTCAACAGTATATAAATCAAGCATATTATTCACAGTTACAGATATATACGGATGGGTCAAAGGATCCTGAATCTGGAAGGACAGCAGCAGCAGTATATATTCCTGCATTTAAAATAAAAATAGCCAAAAGAATATCAGATCATTTGTCTGTTTTTACTACAGAATTAATAGCAATTATATTAGCACTACAATGGATTGAAGAAATACAACCAAATAATATTGTCATATGTACAGATTCAATATCTGGTCTAATGAGTCTAATGAGTGGAAAATCTGCAGCACGGCAAGATTTAATATAAGAAGTATTACAGTACTTTAGACAATTA
>NW_015664979.1:103842-109123 GCF_001515625.1 Sinocyclocheilus rhinocerous | reverse complement strand
TTGAAGTAAGAAAGATATGGCAAAAGTTATGGGATAGTGGAATAAAAGGAAGGCATCTTTACCAGATACAGGGCTGTGTAGGTGAAGAGAGAATAAGATGTGGGAGTAGGAAGAAAGATGTTATTATAACAAGAATGAGGATTGGACATTCAGCTTTAAATGACAATTTACACAAAATAGGGAAGCATGCAAGCACCTTTAAGTTGGCTTGCCAAAACCGCCAAAAAACATCAGAAGAAGAAGAAGTCCTTTCGCAGACTGGAGTGCGCAGCAACAGTCGTGTTCTATATCTGCCGCCAGGAGGCGGTGATGAACGGAGGACTCATACTGTATTCATACAAAGATCGAAGAAGAAGAAGATAAGGAAAACATATGTACAGTTAATTTCATATCTGAAAGAGACAGGTATCCTAGAACGAATATGAAGATCATAGAATAGTAGGGCAAAAATTTTTTTTGGTTTTTTTTTTAAATTTTTTTTATTAATCCAGTTATATTTCTCAGCCAGACTTTTGTTCCACACTCCAGTCCAGCAGGTGGCGGTAAAGCACCTATTAGCTGGTTTGCCAACCGCCAAAAACGCTTAAGAAGAAGAAGAAGACGAACCGAGGCTGATATAATCAGCCAAAATGATCGGAGATCTTTTAATTTTTGGGTAAATGTCACATTTTTCTAAAGCAGGATACATTTCGCGCTATTATTAAATAGAAAGTTGTTCGTGATGTTCATATGTGTGGTATATTATTGTCACTGTGTAACAGGAGTGTGTTTTCCTCACTCCATGTCACTGATTTTCTTATGTTTTCAGCACTCTGCTCATGAACGCCGGCGCTGTGCTCAACTTTAAACTGTGAGTGAAAACACTAATGTTATCTGTCAGTGTTCATTTGGATGATAGCTTGCTAATCGGTGTCTGTGTGCAGAAAGAAGCGAGAAACGCAGTCTCAAGGGTTTGGCGATGAATCTGGATCGTCCAGCACTGGTAACAGCAATTCATTAACGTTGCATTATGAAATAATAGTTAATTTAATATTATTGGGACAGTATAATGTTAATTGTACAGTGAGCAGACGGCTGACAGGTCACCACAGAGGCCCTAAATCTATCATGGCATAGAGCTGGAATGCATTTTTATGAAATATTAGATACAAAATGCTGCGTTTTTGCATTTCCCCCCTAAATAGCGCTGGGGTCATATCTTACTCTTTTTATGCATTATTTAGGTGACAACATCAGAGAGTTTTTGCTGAGTCTGCGGTACTTTCGCATATTCATTGCTCTTTGGAACATTTTCATCATGTTTTGCATGATCTTGTGAGTATTGCCTTCATAAACATTTAGTTGTTTTCAACTGTCATGCTCTCAAAATAATCATGTTTTATGCTCTGTTGAAAACAAACTTTGTTTTTGTGGAGAGTGGCATATTTTAAAGTGTTCTTGTGTGTTTGTTTTCAGGTTATTTGGATCATAGATTGCCGTTACGTTGAGGATCACTACAGACACAAAAGAGAATTATTGCAGCATTGGGTGGATTTATTGTAATGGGTTTTTTTAGTGTGGGATGTCTTGAAGTCTTATACATAATATTATCCAAACGTCTTAAGACATCTGTATATTTTGTACAAAAGTGTGAATGATTGATATTGCTTTTACTATCTGTGAATCAAATGGGGACAGAACACATGGGAACTACACTTTTGTTTGAATAGAAAGCAGAGCCATGCACTCTGAGAAGAGTTTGAATGGTCTTTTCTTAGTGCCCTATATAAATACTGGCAGGTATTTTAGTTTTAGTGGATGTATAACTCACTAAATGTAAAACCTTTGAGAAGCCAGCTTTGTGACTATTCATAAAACAAAAGAAACATGTAAAAAGCTACTGCTTGTTAATATGAAAGATTGCTTTAAAACCGTGTGCAGTAGAGTATTTAATTCTGGTGTGTTAAATGCATAAAAGCACCATTAACATAACACCACTGGTGACAAAATATATATATATAATCAGAAGATCTGACCTTTTTAAATTCCTGCATTTTAGACACTTATCCTACAGCAATCATACGGTTTAATGTTAATTTGCATTTTAGTTTCATTTTGCTCAATTTGAATTTATGTCAGTTTGAATGTCCCCCTAGACAAATTTCACTCCACTGAAAATTCAGCTTGATTTACATTATACCTCTATAAAGTCACAGATGACAAACGCAGAAAACAAGTTTTCATAAATGTAAAGTTCAGTTCATGGCTTAGTTTTATTGAAAATGTAAAAGGTAACTGCCAGACTATTTACACTTGCATAGAACAAACAAGCTACAAGCAATAATTAGTGACAGCATTCTGAGAAGTTAAAATTGAACAAACTTGAATGCCTCTTCAAAAACAGCATGTTGGAACACTAGTAGGTCAAAATAGAAGCAACTTTAATGCGCTCAAAAGGCACTTCCTCCCCTACGGCTGGTAAACACGACTGCTTGGAGAAAACCCATCGTGTACTTCATCCACTGCTCCACGTGGGGTTGGCACTGAAGGGCCTTCAGGAGCACAGATCGCTCAAACTCCTAGAAAAGGAAGAAACCATTAGATTTAACTTGACGTTTAAGTCGGAGAATGGAATAATAAAATCTACACTCTTGGAGACTAATAAATAAATACCTTCACATGTGGCCATTCGTCAAGGGTCACTCGTGTGGTCCTCTTGAATTACAGAATTCTTCCTTTTTGAAAAGACAAAAAAAAAAAAAGGACTTAAGAACAAGAAAAGCACCACTACGCTGTATGCCAAGCTATTCTGATGGCGCTTCAGATGAATTGGCTTAAAGTTTACAGCAAATGTCAACACTATCGATCTGCTGGGGAAAAAAGATCAGTCATCACGTGCACCGGGTAAATGGCAACCAGATGTGCCAAGAACATGCTCAGCCTTACCGGTTTTAGAGTGTTAAAGACTTCTGAAACGAAGCCTGATGAATTTAAGGTTATCCATTTGGCTCCAGTATGATCTGTGGAGATGGGAGTAAACGTCAATGCCATCCCAAAACATGAACGTCAGATTTTGGCACAACTATATGGTTGCTCAGATCATATGGCTTATTTTTGGTTATAAAAAGTCAACAGTGTCGATCTGCTGGGGAAAAAAGATAAGTCATCATTGCTACCAAAAAAACAAAAAAAAAAAGTGTTAAAGCGAAGTCTACAGGAAATCTAAACTCACCAAAATCTGAGAAAGCACTATAGGAAAACTCCATGGTCCAACAACCCACATACTGTAAAACAAATACATAGAGTGAAATTCATAATAAAGCTGCTCAGATAGTTTGGCCACTGGAAATAACCTACTGCAAAGATTATTCGCTTAAATAATCACCAATTTGCACCGTTAAAACAATTGAATAATATTAGTAACTTGTGTTTATCCATCTTACTAACAATCATATGCACTAAACGGTATAATATAATACTAAACCAGAACCAGTCAAGTTTTCATCGTCTAGAACCTTCCCGGGTGCATCGAAAATGAGCCACGTGCTCAGCGCGGAACTACACCAAAATCCTTAGTTTTAGTTTTTATTCGTACAACTTCAGCACTGTGGGTATTTTGGTAAAACACCTACCGAACGTGATTTTAAAAACTTCTCTAGTAGATAAATAAAATAAAAAAAGAGAACGAAATCACAAAGTGAATATTACTTACCCTTCACAAGAGGAAGACGGAAGTGGGAAGAAAGAACGTGCGAACCCGCCCTTTATAGTTCATGCGCATGCGCAGTGACAGTTTGTTGCGATGACGTCAGGTGGGGTTCCAAGTTTCAACCTCTGATCTAAAATAATATGTACCGTATTATAAATCGATGGTTCTAGCATTAAAAGACGAAATGGATAAGAGGTACATTTCTTACATATATATACCATTTTAACCATCTGTGTTACACGCAAGCCACGGTTGGTCCTCCTTTAAATGTCACTGTTGTCATTTAAATTCATGTACAGAATATGCCTGACGAAAGTGATGCATCACTAAGAATATTTATACCATCATTATTATACAGTTTTGTAAAATCCTTGTTTGTTATTTAGATGGTTAAACAATGTACAGTCTTACTATATATATACAAAAAAATCTATAAACAATATCTTACATTTGCAACATAACTATTGACTTTTTTACTTTTGCTGGTTGCTTTTCAATTTCTCTGTGTTTTTCCATAATTTGTCCGAAAGGTGGCAGTAAAGGCTAAATTTGAAGTTACCTTCTTTAAATACAGCCTCCCCATCTGCATTTAATGAATTGTTATTTCAAGAGTTCCATGTGAACTTTATTCAGTTAAGATTTGTACTTTTCAGAACAAACGATGTCTCAAAACACAGAAACGTTGTGCATAGTCGCGTTAACATCATTATTAATGAATAAATGTGCAATACATATTCCTTTACATTGTAGAATCATTGCAAAACATTACCAAACACTTTTCGCCCCATACATATAATAATAATAATAATAATGGTGATGATGATGATGATGATGATGATAATAATAATTTCGTAATATTATCCATGGACAGGTATCTGTGGGGGCAGATCATGGTCACACTTTGACGCACAAACTTGCACGCACCGTAGGACAATTAGCGCCTATTTGTGTGATTACATTAGCACATCTTGTGTTTTGTAAATGGAGTACATACAGAGCGCGACTGAATGAGCTGTCAGCACATAAGGGCGCCTCTCAGCTCTTTGTTTTAGGACAAAGAAACTCAAGTCGTGAATTATCAATTGAGGGATTATCTCCCACCAACAGCTGATATTAAAGAGAGCCCTTCCCCCAAAAGTGTCTCTGGTGTAAAGCATCCCTTCAAAACGTGTGAAGTGCCGCTTTTAGTCTTGCTAAACCATTTTAATTACGCAGACTCTAAAATAGAAATGATTAATGCAGTTCTTTGTTTATTTAGGCTATTTTAATATTTTTACTTTTGAAATGAGGTGATTTAAAAAAATCTAATTTCGATTATATTTGATACTAAAGCAGATACGATTATCCAAAGTGATTTCTGAATTAGCAGAAGTGATTAATGCAAATATTGAATAGTACAACAGGTTGGATGGCTATATAGCTGCTTTAAATGGCTGCTTGCTTGCTTTGTTTGTTGCGCGATTTAGTTTGAGAGATTCCACCTGACAAATGCTTTGTTTGAGTAGCTTGTTCACATGTTTGGGGATTATCTCAAAGGGATAGTTCACCCAAAAATGAAAATGCTGTCATCATTTACTCACCCTCATGTCGTTC
>NW_015664979.1:75084-103681 GCF_001515625.1 Sinocyclocheilus rhinocerous | reverse complement strand
AAATATCTTCTTTTGTGTTCAACATAAGAAAGCAACTCATACAGGTTTGGAACGACATGAGGGTGAGTAAATGATGACAGCATTTTCATTTTTGGGTGAACTATCCTTTTAATGTTGCCTGATTTCTGGCTTGTTTAAACTAGGTGTGAGGACTCAAGACGCCAAAAAGTGGGTAGTTCCACAATTAGTTCTGGTACTATGAAAAGGTTCCTGCGGTGCGAAAGGCCCTAATGCTTATTTTAATTTTTAAGTACTGAAACCATATTATAAAAAGGCAATAACCTGGTTTATATTATATTAGATAGCCTACCAATTTCTAAGGCCTCTAATTAAGGCATCTTGTTGTATGTACACAATACTATACTTTCTGTCATCTGATTGATAGTTTATATACTTAGTAGTATAATATGCTTTTTTCAGGTACAGGTCCTTCTAAACACATTCTCCTTCAGGTCGTGGTTCACGTGTCATTTTGCTGTAAAATCTTTACTAATTTTTATAAAGTAAATGTAAGAAGAACTTTTATATTGTAACATTTGAAGATGAACATTTACTGGATTGAAACAACTTAGATTTACTTGATTATCCATAAATCTTTTTAGAGAAATCATGTTAAAATATAAGTATCAAATATGACACACACACACGCACACACACACATATATATATATATATGATAACAAATATGATACTTTTGAGAAATATTTATCTCTCAATCATCTCTCAATTCATTGTATTGCAATGCATACATACATTTTGCCTCCACAATAAAAACTACAAAGCTTTATCATAAACTAAGCATTTAAATATTACTAAGAAATATTATTAGGAGATATAGAGTGACAACTAATATGCATTTCATATGCATTTTATGTAAGAAGTCTGCTATTACGGCTATAGGCTCCAGAGCTCATTGACTTACATTATAATTAGAATTTCATCTTACGTTTTGGCCACATAAATATCAGCGACTGCACCAAATTGCACATTTTTGCTCAGTTTGGGCCTCTGAATAAATCTGAGGTGTTTTTCCTCCTTGACTATGAGCTCCATATTCTCCTATATCAGTCATACAAGACTGATGAATCAAATATGATTTTTTTGTTTCAACTAAACTTTTCCATTTCAAAAAATGACCTTTTCTGACTATTATTTCATACGTTGGCTTTACATGATCAAATAATGTTGATTAAAGTCAATGTATTGTTATTCTCATGATGAATCCAAATGTATTTATTTCCTGACAGTGTACATTTAAACACACACAGCAGATCTAGCTAATTTAAGTGCACATTAAAATCTCAAAAAGAGGAGAGGCAGCTTCGAAGAGAGAAAGATATGTTCTTTACAGTGAAACAGCTATTTTTATGGGCTGGCCTGTTCTCTTCTGGGTAGCCTAACCCTCATCACAGGACCCGGGACAGCTTTCCAGGTTGTCCCCCCACCCAAACTATCAACCCCCTCCCTAGCACAGCCCAGGTCTGCAGAGGAAAAGTGTCAGGGAAAGACTAGTAGAGTTGGTGAGATCACTGGTGCCTTTCAGCATGGGCAGTACGTATGAGCTAACCTGGGTGTGGGACTCGTTTGACCTTTTGGCTCAGGCTGGCCGCTGCACGCAGACTGCAAGCACAGCAGGAGGGTGGTGCTGGTTGCCAGACTGGTGTCTCCAGGCTCCAGTACAGGGAAAAGAGGCCCTAACCACAGCAGGTGGTCAGCAACATGCCAGATCGTCCATGCTGGAGCTGTCATTGCATTGTCTTTCAGAGTCCTGTCATGACTTGCCTGATGTTTGTTCCCTAATCGGACAGATATTAAGGCAGACGGAGAGTGAAACACGTTTAACCCGTGGTGGGCTACAGGTCAAGGATGTGCTGGGGTTTGCATTGAACAGGTCAGGAGGTAATTGTGTGCTCAGATGGAGAAGGCTACAATGATTAACCTCGAGAAAATAAAGCAGGATTCTGTTATGGAACTGAGTAAGGGATAGCGCTGAACTGTCAACAGAAAGTTAAAATCGTAAAACCGTAAAACCTAAAACGTTGCTACCATATTTTGTACGGTAAAATTCCGGCAACCACAGCTGCCGTTTTTTTTACCGTAAATTTTACGTAATTTTTTTTACAGTGTACCACAGCTATTGTTGCTACTGTAAAACAATTAATTAAAACAAACATTTTAAACACATTTTCTTTTTTAAATAACTTTGGTGACTGAACGATATCTACATTTTATTGTAGTAATAATAATAATTGTAATAACTTTTGTAATAAAGGTTTACCATATGAACTGAATCCCATAGCATTAATAGCCCACTTAAGTCACATCTGTGACCAACATTCAGTTTTTAGTTTAAAAAAAGTTTACTTGCTTACTTAAACTTTATTATTTAACTTTATTTACTTAAAGATAAGCAGTTTGCAGCACTGATCTATCCAAATCGTGAAACTGATACCAAATACCAGTGTGTCTTTACTAATAGTATCATATAGTATTCTCAACAGTTAATGTCGCTGTTTACTAAAAGGCAGCTAGATGTATTTTACACAGTTGTTAACTGTAGGCAAAAGGAAAATGCAAACTTTTTAGATGGTGTAAATAGTCACATGACCAGAGGCAAAGTCTTCTCACTTAAAAAAAAAAAGCTATTTATTTAGCCCATTTACTTACAGTTTGCATCACTGAGCTATCAAAGAGGTAAAACTGATCCCTAATTATAATAACATCCCTTACGAAAATTAACCATGGTTTTATTATAGTAAAAGTGTATAACCATGGTTTTTGGTGCATTGATTGCCATTTGTATAACCACAGTTTTACTACAAACCATGGTTAAACTGTGGTTAGTGTAGCAAGACCATGGTTAATTTGTGGTTACCATGGTTTAACTATATATATATATTTTATTTTGGTATTTGTAGTAAAACTGTGGTTAATCAATCTGAAGAAGAAAAAAAAGACATGGTTACTACACGTTTACTATAATAAAACATGGTTAATTTTCGTGATGTGCAAATGTGCCTGTACTAATTAGAACATAATTCCCAGCAAACTAGTAGTTTTATGTTGTTGTGTAGCCTACTAAAAGACAGCCCATGTGCGCCCGCCCCACCCACGAGCTGCAGCGGGCTATTTAAAGCGTGAGACCATCAATGCAACATTACACATCATGCTGCATTTATCTCTGGATTGGATTATTAAACACAGTCAGTGTATTTAAAACCAACTCAACTTCGTGATATAATCAAACGAAGTAGCAAGACTTACTGTCAGCTCAGGACTTATTCTTTATTATCAGGACTTTATTTGGAAGAATAAGTTATTAAATATGATTCCAGTGCAGCTGATCTCAGCTTTGATAGTGGCGTGTGGTTGCAGCGCGCTCGCGGACGCAATGCAAGCAAACTTCAGTCTGGATAATGACATTCAGTCCAGCTTCCTCCAGCGGCGGCTGAAGAGCCAGGAGCGCAGGGAGATGCAGCGGGAGATCCTCTCCATCCTCGGGCTGCCGCACCGGCCCCGTCCGCTCCTGCAGGAGAGGCACACCGCGGCTCCCATGTTCATGCTTGATCTGTATAATAACGCCATCCTGGAGGACTCTTATAAACCGGCGTACACCACCCCGGGACCCCCGATGGTGACCCAACAGGACAGTCGCTTTCTCAGTGATGCCGACATGGTGATGAGCTTTGTCAATCTGGGTGAGCATTTTATGATATACAATCTGTAAAACAATAATAATAATAATAATAAAAAAAAACCTGAAGTAGCCTAAATGTGTCCATGGATTGCTAATGGGATTACTTGATTTGGTACCAAACATGATTCCTAGATTGTAGATTCAAATGTTAGATCAGTTTCTACTTTAATCAGTTTATCAAAGAGGATCTTATCTGTTTCTAGGTGGATTCCATCTTTCTCCCTCTTCTTATCATAAATCATGTTGGCTGTATTCTTGAGAACTATGACTTTTTGGCAATGGCAAACCTTCTTGTTCTTTTCCCTCTTGATTCTTATAGTTGTTAAAAAAAATACTAAGAGTGTTTTATGATAAAATGGTACTTGCAGTCATTTGGGATTATTTTGTTCTTAATTAGTTTTACATTTTTATATTCTAAATTATATTTAGGTATGAATGAGATTGTGTATGTTATTAATCATAGTTCATATCTAATATTTTAGCGCAATGTGTTCAGAAAATGTATCCCCAAATTTAGTAGCAGCTAAATGTATTAATTTTTTTATTTAAATTTATTACATTGATTTTTATATAAATGTATTAATTTTTATTTCGCAGCTGTCCATCAGTCATTTCATACACAAATAATGTGTTTTGCCGTATTTTTTTTGCCATTTTTTGCGATTTATTATTATTATAATCATTATCGTTATTAGCATTTACTTTTCTAAATGGACTTGTTCAACACAGTTAAATATAACGGCAGCAAGCACATATCCAGTTTCCACAGAATCCCCTCAAAGCTCTAAGACATGGGGTTTAATGGGGCTTTGTTTCGCATGACTAGGATTTAGGGAGGCATTTTTGAAGAGCGCTGAGGGCAGTAGACATGGAGGGTCACATACATCATCCAAACACTCTTGCTTTCAAGACTAGACCTTCTAGTGTGTGTTAAGTGTGTGTGTGGTCAAAAGAGATGCTGAATATTTGAATGACGGGGCATTGATTTTAGGCTGAGATGTGGATGTAAATGCAGCTGTGTGAAACTAATGATGCAAATGTTTTTGCAAGTGTGTGTATTTATTAAGTTCAGAAGTGCATGATCTGGTCAGTGACTTTCTTGAGCATTTCTCAAACCCAGTTCCTGTCTTTATATTGTCTTCAGTATTCCAATGCGCTGTAATTCACCATACAGCTTCAATACCTTCCAGCACAAATGACAGCTGCAGCTTATGCTGCATTTAGAAGTGGAAAACAATGCACGTTTTGGGTGACCTCTTGGGAATTTCATCAAAAGTATCTATCATCTATGTATCTGTAAGTAACTAGTCGGAACACCCTGTCAAGCAACTTAGCAAACTCCTATAAAGACATGCATCTCTTCAAACCTCAAATCTCTCTTCAAGCTATACTAAAGGTTTATATAACCTTCAAATTTCAAACTGTTCGTGTATCAAACTACACAATGTTTAAATAACCTTCAAACTGTTTTAAACTTCCAGGCAAGGCTTTCTTAGGCCAACAATCCAAATCCAAATTCATATTATGGTGTAAAAAGGCCTGTATGACCTTCAGATTTTTACTTTCAAGTTCTGTCTTTACTTTTCAACTCTTAAACAATGCCTTGTCATCAATGACTGCTACTTTTCTAGTTTTAATTTGCAAAGAGGTTGTGGTTTCCAGCAACCTGGCTGTGACCTTATAGCGCAACTTGTGGTAAAAAAATGACTCCTGTTTTCCATGTTTATCTGAGTTTGACACTGATGCTCCTACTAAGAAAACTGTAAAAATCCATCACAATCTTTCTTATCGGAATCATTTACAAGACCTGGCCTTGTAGATTTTAAATTAAAACAGCTGAATGAAGTTTTTGACATGGAGCATAAGGCCTATATAAGATAAAAGTCAACCAAGATTACCATAACTAAACATAAACAAACAGTGATTGCTTATGTGAATTGTTAATCCAAATTCCAGCGAACTCTTAAGTCAGTGTAGAAGCATGCACAACAAGCAGCATACAAATCCACCTGTTTATGTTCATAAGCCGATTTTAAAGAAAGCATCAGATTTCTAGCATCGGCACCAAAAGCCGATTAGACCTCCAATTAGTTTTTCAGCTCTGCTCAGAAAACACACTTTTCATTGTCTGATGATCAGCATTCAGCCTGGAATTTAGACAATAGAACATCCTGTTATTGTCTTCTAAAGTCTATTCTTGTAAACACACTTTTTTTTCATGATCTTTGAATGATCATTTATGTGCTTTTTTAACCAAATGTTGATATACGCAATAAAATGCAACCGACAGATTAATTGCCGTAGTTAATTTGATTAAAATCTTTAATTGATTGATAGCCCATATCCCACTGGCTCTTTTTCTCAACAGAGATTATAACAATTAAAACTTTTTGTTCTGCCAAGTGTATTGGCCCTCATTCCAGTCCTCTGATCAAGAGCTAAGTGTTAAAACACAGCACATGGTGCGGCATGCATATCTGATCTTTGCATCATATGGCCTTTCACATAAACACACCAAACCTTACAAGCAATTATTGCCTTCATAAAATACCCATGTTTTCCTTTCCACTGTTTAATTGCGGTCAAACAAATGACTCGCTATTTTGAGTATGTGCATGCCTCAGAGTTTTTCCTCTCCGAGTGCTTCCCCCAATAATCATGCTCTCGCAAGACAGTGAGAAGTTGGAAAAGACTCAAGTGCATCGCTGTTCCCTAGCACTTGATGTCATGAACTTACAGACAGGATGTGCATAAAATTAAGAGGAATCGTCATAGCAGATTCCCTGCATACCTGCAGGAGGTCACTTGAAAAGCTTGGAATGGGTGGAAGGGTGGAACTCAAGGATGACAGATTGGTTGTAAAAGCTGCACGAAACCTCCAGGAAATGTTTATGCCACCATCAGGCTGGAAATTCTGAGGATCGGCTCAGCTGGGTTTGGGCTGGGTTGATACAACACTGGGGTTAAGTCAGTGTTGACCGAGACTTCATTATAATTTTTTCCTCTGCACTCATTGAGATACTTTATTTTAGTTGCTCTTGGTGTTCATGGACGTGGATTAACGCAGATTAAGATGCCCAAAAAGAGGAAATGAGGCCTACAAAAAAGACTAGCTTTGAATTGGTTATGCTGGAGTGGTGCTGTTCAAGCTGGCCCCTTTGGTGAAGCTGCTTGAGAAGGCTGGTGGTGATCCCAGCATCCACAACCCAACATATGCTGGTCTTTTCAACAGGATAGGGACAACCTTCTCCCAGATGTGGTCAACCATGTCTGGAATACTTGGGACAAGCCAGATGCTACTCAAGACCTCTTCCTCATCCGGAATTAGATTATTTTACCACAGTTAACAGGTCTCTCAGGTTAGCGCTGCGAGGAGCCACCAATATACAGCCTGAATGTGCATGTGTATCCATTACGTATATGTATATGCGGGGCACCGTTGGCTTCCGGGCCAGGCCTTTAGCTTTTCTTGTGGTTGGCACATGTGTGTGATTGAAGTCTATGGTGGGTGGGTGCAGGGCCTGTGGTTTCTCCCCCAGTTTCGGTCCCCAGGGTACCCAGCGCCCAGATCAATCACCGGCTTATGGAAGCAAACATTTCTTTTTTGGACACAGTGATGTGGGCGAGGCAATCAAGCGTAAGCGCTCAGTGTGACTCCACAGCGTTTCTGACAGAATGAAGTCTGGTGCAGTGACTTATGCTGTGGTGTCAGTGTGTGCGCTCATTGGTTGGCAGCGGTACTGTGAAGTCAAATGAGACAAAAGAAAAGCTCGTAGTTTGCATTCGGACCAAACCAAATTTAGATGATTTTTTTAACCAGCTCACACATATGTGTCTCACGCACAGTTAGCCGAGGCAGGAAATGTTACATCCTAAGGCTACATATTGCAAGCACAGATTCATAGAAATTTCCCATGTAAAATTCCAATTAATATGAGCTCATGAGCTTTTTAACATTTTTAAGGCAATATGTAAATTCATCAGTCACCTCAATTAAAAAATAAAAATATATTTGTGACCCTGGACCACAAAACCAGTCTTAGGTCTCTGGGGTATATTTGTAGCAATAGCCAAAAATACATTGTATGGGTAATACAAAATTATAGATTTTTCTTTTATGCCAAAAATCATTAGGATATTAGTAAAGATCATGTTCCATGAAGATATTTTGTAAATTCCCTACTGTAAATATATTACAATTTAATTTTTGATTAGTAACATGCATTGCTAAGAACTTCATTTGGACAACTTTAAAGGCGATTTTCTCAATATTTTCGATTTTTTTTTTGGCAACCTCAGATTCTAGATTTTCAAATAGTTGAATCTCGGCCAATTGTTGTCCTATCCTAACAAACCATACATCAATGGAAAGCTTATTTATTCAACTTTCATGTGATGTTTAAATCTCCATTTCAAAAAATGGACACTTATGACTGGTTTTGTGGTCCAGGGTCACATTTAAATAATTCAATTCAATATGCTCAGATGTTCTGTTACATATATCTGAAGGTTCTCTTTAATAGGGAAAAATACAATCCAAAAATGTCACACTTCAAAATATTAAAAGGCTTTTATTCAACTGGCTGGTTTATGATATAAAACATTTAAAAAAAAGATACTATTAATAATGGGCTGCAAACCCACGGCTGTGTAGGAGACACCTTGAAGAAGACATTTGTGGCCAAAATGCCACAAATAATATAAAACATTTTTAAAAACTTCATCAATATAATGAAGTATAGCTGGATGAATAAATTATTTATAATATTTGAATGATAAAAGTATAATAGAAATGACTTTTTCTTTAAGGACAGTTCCATTAATATAATATAGTATATACTGACCATTAAATTTACCTTCCCTTTTCTGTAGTGGATCTAGATGAAGACCTCCGTCTCTATCATCAGCACCACAGAGAGTTTCGTTTCGACCTGTCCCGCATACCGGCGGGGGAAACCGTGACAGCTGCGGAGCTCCGCATCTACAAGGACTTTGTACACGAGCGCTATGAAAATGAGACTTTCCGTGTCAGTGTGTTCCAGGTGCTCCAACAGCAGCCCAAAAGGTATGTCATTATAAAATACATAGAAACATAATTGTATTTGGCCGCTCAAGTCCTTGACATCATACAGAACATTTCTTGTTCAACTGTGCATGATTCAATCGTTCATGATATTCCAAAATGTAATTAATTGCTTCATCTTGGAAGCCATATTCTTTTTCGGCTGACTTTGCAAATCCCATCTCAACCACTCTTTTCCAACCTCCTTGTCCATTGTGGTACCTAACACCCACTTTCATGATCCAATCAATTCCCCGTTCTACTCTAAAATAGGTCCGATTATGCAAGTAAAGTAAGTTTTTCACATTGACTTTGGATGTGCATCTGTTTGCCCTTGGCATTTAATGGTTTGGTTATTTATTGTGTAAGTCAAGGATATAATTTTTCAGATATGTAAAAGCTAATTCATGACTTTGGTATGTTCTCGTTGGTTGGGTTTTTAAAAGAATAGTATGCAAAGGCCTGCAGGCATAATAAAAAAAAAAACATTTCATGTCTGAAATGAAACATATGCCACCACCCACACTTTTTAGCCTAAATGTAGGAGTGATGGATTTACACACACACACACACACACACACACTGATTTGTCTGCCCAACGGTACATGTCTAGTGCCAGGGCTCCCACAGAATTCCTCAATCTGATTTACGGTGTGGCCGCTAACAAGCAGTGAGAGCAGCCACCATTACAGAACCATTACTGTCAATAATTGAGATGCAGAGTCCTCAGTGGAAGGGAGGTTCTCCGCCCCGGACATCTGGAGAAACCCCCCATTCCTCGACCCGAAATGATTTCCCCTTCATTCCCTCATCCTTGATCACACCTCCTTGGAAAGTTTCTGATTGTGTCCGTAAAGCAGATAACCTGAAAAAGTCCTCCAGGTGAGACATGCTCAGACAGACTGTCTCTCTTGAGGTCTCCATTGCTTGTTCTAAATTACACGCACACTAAAGCATTATCCACCCCCGACGCACACATTCCCTGTGAAGACCACCCATTGTGAATCATCCTTCCTGCACCTCTCCTATTGTCATACAGAGACGGTTTGCCCCGTTGAAGTGCACAGACAGCAAGGCGACTAGACAGGAGGAACATAAAGACATAGTCTCTTGTTGGCCTCAAGGTCTGAAATCCTACCTGTAAGTCAAGTCATTGTTCTGGAGAGCCATCCAGAAGCCCTGTTTTCATCACCGGAGGACAATCTGATCTCTGAAACATCACATTTAATAAGAGCGAACTTTGACGCTATCTTGGGAACATGTTGTTGCCTGCGCTGCGTCAGTTGTTTTTGATTTCATGGCTCGTATCAGCCAGACCTCAAGTTCTTATCTCATGGAGTAGAGCTTATTTTGTGATATCTGTATCTGAGAAGGACAACAAGTCCTGGCATGTCATGGCATTTTCGCATCTCATTTCTGCAGTTTGTAAACTTGTCTGCAGAGAAAACCTCAATGATGCTAATATTATTTAAAATTTGACTACATTATGTGAACGAGGTGTTTTTAAACAACTGAAGTGAAAGTCTCTCTGAGGTCATTTACTGTGGTGGATATTTAATGTGCGGTCATATTTACATTGTCTGACAATTTTTTATTTTTTATTTTTTTGCAAAATCTAATAATTTCAATGGGAATCTACGGAGCCCCGCACTTGACATGCAAGAAAAAATAAATAAATCGTGCGCACGATTTACTAATTGGTTCCCTCGATTTACTAAAACGTGCACACGATTACTATTTCGTTCCCTCGATTTGCTAATTAATTCCCTCGATTTGCTAAATTGTGCGCACAATTTACTAATTCATTCTCTCCATTTATAAATCGTGTGCACGATTAACAAATCGAGGAAACGAATTAGTAAATCGTGTGCACGATTTATAAATCGACGGAACGAAATAGTAAATCGTGCACACGATTTAGACTACTATTTTTTTCCTGCATGCCATGTGCAGGGCTCCGTAGGAATCTACACAATCAGGAATTTCACATTAGATCGAAAGTTTTCACCATGCAAATTTCGCAGCAGGTTTGAGATAGACTTTCGGATTCGCCGCGTTGACCAACAGTTTGAAAGTTATTTCTGTGTGAGCTGTGCTTTATACATGATTGACAACAGACAGTTGACCTTTTTTATCCATTAAATTGTATAAAATTGATCCCACCATTACTATCAATGTGAAACGTAGACTTAGACCAGTAATCCCAGAACATTCTAGCATTGCGTTTTTGGGTTTAGCATGGGTAAAGAGCACTAATATAAAACCTACACTGTAAAAAAAATTCTGTAGTTTTTACAAAATAATTTTGGCAGCTGTGGTTGCCAGAATAATTTTGTAAAAAATACAGAAAAACTGTAAACACATTTACGGCCAAAAACTGTAAATTTTACAGTATAAAATTGTAATTTACAAACAAGAAAATTTGAATGTAAACCAGTAAATTCAACAATGCACACTGCTATTAAAATCTGTTTTGTCCCTTTAACATACTGACAACCACCATAATAATGCAGGTGGTAAAAGAGAAAGCCACATGAAGAATCAAAGCTCATCACAAGTAGCTTCGCCACAAGCAGAAGTATATACTAATATATAGAAGGTTCACAGAGTCATTCATGCAAACACAAAACACCGTCATGGTAACACACATGATACTTAAATAATGCATTAAACTTTCATTAAACAACAGAAGATGTAACATAAAGCCCAAATATACATAACTAATAACAAAAACTATTAAAAAAACATGATTATTTAAACAAAATACTTTCAAATGTGGAGTGTCATGCAGGGAATTCTGGGAATATCAGTTTACAATTTTTTACTGTAAATTATACATTTATTTGTTATTTTTACTTCTAAAAACTGTAAAATTAACAGCATTTTACTGTAAAATTACATGAAATGTCTGGTTAGATATTTTACAGTTTTTCCCTGTATATAGTACGGGAACTTACTGTTAACCTATTAACAGTTTTTACAAAATTTTACAGTTAAAATTACACTTATTTTTTACAGTGTAGGTGTTTTTTTATTGTTTCAGTGATCATATCCACTTTTTGCGTTTGTAATAAAGAGCTATTGACCCATATTTGACCTCTTTGTAGGGAGCTGTACCTGCTAGACTCACAAGTGGTATGGGCGGCAGAAGAGGGATGGCTGGTATTTGACCTCACGGTTACCACTAACCACTGGGTTATAAACCCAGGTCAGAACTTGGGACTGCAGCTCTCTCTGGAAACCGCATATGGTGAGCATCTTCAAGATATCTTTATAACACAACCTGCCAAACTACCATCCTATACAGTCAAATGGCCATTTGGGATAGGGGATAGAAACATCTGTCATCATTTACTCACCCTCATGTCGTTCCAAACATTTCTTTATTCTTTGAAACACAAAAGTAGATATTCACATCAGAAACATCAGGGGGCTCCAGTGATTTTCTGCACACCCAAAGAGTTGACAAATTATTCAAATTATTGGAATGACCTGATGTTTAGAATTTCTGAATTTTATGTATTCTAACTCATGAACAGAATATCATGCAGCTCACTGTCGTCGCCCTCTGCAGGTGAAAGAATGAACCCAAGGAGAGCAGGTCTGGTGGGCAGCACTGGACCTCGGAATAAGCAGCCATTTATGGTGGCGTTTCTGAAAGCGTCAGGAATCCATCTCCGTAGTGTTCGCTCAGCATCAGGAAACAAACAGAGGGGTCCCCACCGCTCTAAAAACCCCAAACCTGGTGTTGCGCCCAGCCAGGTGGCTTTGAAGACAGCTGAGGCCGCAGGTGACACTTTATTACTAACTTTGTGTTAGTTCATTGCTGTAGTTTCATTTTCAGGCTTTTTCATTTCGACCAGAAATATATAGCTTCATACTTAATAAGCATACAGTTTATTAATGTGTTATTAACAAAAGTGCTACATATTTATTCTTCCTCCTGTTCTATGCAGAGGGTTCCAGTGTAGACCCCAAACAGGGCTGCAAGAAGCATGAACTCTATGTCAGCTTTAGAGATCTGGGATGGCAGGTACTGTGATCAGCTTTGTTTTAGACTCCTCTTTCATTGCGTGCCTTTATCTCCTCTAAACTTTCTCATCTTTCTTGTGTTTCCAGGACTGGATCATTGCTCCAGAGGGTTACGCTGCATACTACTGTGAGGGGGAATGTGTGTTCCCCTTGAACTCTTATATGAATGCCACGAACCATGCTATTGTACAGACACTGGTGAGTCCCACAGTCATTTTCTGTGTTCAAGGAATAGTTTACCCCAAAATGAAGATTTGGTCATCTTTAACTGACCCCCGTGTAATATCAAACTCACATGATTGTGTTTCTTATATAATGATACTTAAATGTTTTGGACGTCAATGAGATCCAAAACAGAACCAAATTAATTGGTTATTCCCTCTTAAATAAAATCTATTGATTGATCAAGAGCCCAAATCGAATATGGCGACATGTCAATAACATCAAACTATGTATAATTGCGTATAATTTGTTCTCTGAGGAGTTTGATGGTCATTAGTTTAATTCTACTATTCAATATTTTATATACTCATGTTCTGCAGTTATAATTATGTTACAATGAAATCATGTCAAATCATGTGTTTCTCTGCTTATCCTAGGTCCATTTCATAAACCCAGAAACAGTCCCAAAGCCCTGCTGTGCTCCTACTCAGTTACATGGAATCTCCGTTTTGTACTTTGATGACAGTTCCAATGTAATATTGAAAAAGTACCGCAACATGGTCGTCAGAGCTTGCGGATGCCACTAATTACTACGTATGCCCTGGAAAAAATAAGGGATGCAAATACTTTTCAAGTGCCCAGAGAGGAAAGAGACTCATTACTGGAGCAAAACTGGACTCCTTTGTTAGAGGAGTGTACATCCAAAGCATACATTTTCATTTAAAACTCAAAACTCCTGGAACTGTATGAGGTTGACCACAGCTGAGTCAAGTGTGTGGTGTTCTGGCTTTCATTTCTGCACAGAGAGCCAAGTTTGGAATATCAAAGAGGACATACAGAGAGAAAGAACCGGCCTTAGAGATTTAACCAGACTGATCGGGGAAAAGGCAGTGGATTTAAGCACATTGCTTTATAGAGACTTCTTTACAAAAAACACTTGTATGATGGCATGAATTCACTAAAGTAATTCCTGGAAAATTCCTGCCGTGACTTATCTTGAACTTATAAGAAAGTCTGAGACCACTAGTAAAAAATGTTTCTATTGTGGATTTTCTTATTTAATTGTTTTCTTCTGTTAACAACTAAGCACAACAATGTGAGTTAAAATGAACGGGAATAGGAAAAAAATTGAGAATATTATGTGTTTCAGTGGAAGAATTCAGAATTTTTTATATCTCTTTACTTCATTCTGGTTATTCAAAATTCTGGTTATTTCCAGGTTTAAATGAGAATTTCCATGTGGTTGCAGACTTTTAGACCCACTGTATTTTGCACGAGATGTGAAATAGAAATGCAAATGATCTTCGTTACAGTGAGTCAAAGCGATGGTTTTTAATTTCACTCTTTCAGGACACTCAACAAACCCTTACACAGATGTTCAGCACTCGATTAAACAGGACTGCGGAAAATATGCAACTCAATTTTGCCTTGGAATCACTTTGGTTTCGTCACATACATGAAAGAACACGTGTTTTCTCTCAGCAGTTATCAGTCATTCGGTCCATAAAAAGCCATGTGCCTGTATTTGGCCTTTGAAGGGTTTCAGAAGAGTCAAGATCAGTGTTTACAGCGCAATTGGTAATTTATTTTCTGTGAATTTGTTCTCTTTTGGTCTCATTTACAAATAGTTGTGTTATTACCATTAATTACCATGGTATCTTGTTTTAGCTAATCAGAATAGCTTTTAGTGCTATGCTAAGCTAATAGGCTAAGCTGTTATCTTGCTAACTAAAGGTCACTGAAAAAACAGAGAAAAGGAAATGCTTAATTTGACCATTTTATAACTACTGTAAGATAATGTGATATGTAATTAAAAATACATCAACAATTATTTTTATAATTAAGACTAAATAAAGCAAGGATTGAAGTAATTTTTAATCAGACAACAAATAAGAGTACACATAAAAAATGGGATGGAATCTTTCTGGAGTCCATTAGTTAGCCTATAAATTTCAGATCTTGCACAAGACCAAATTATCCTAAAAGAGGGAACATGTTGAAACACACCTTACGGCAACTTATTGATTAATTATGTGTTCAAATGTTCACACACAGGATTTACGTACACATCATTAGTGAATGAACCCTTTGTTGTGAAGAGTGTGAATGTGTGTGGGTCATCTCAAGGGTCAGCGTTGCAGTATGTGTCCACCTGCAGTATCAGAGTCATCACTCGCCTGTGAAGAGCGGCCAGGCCAGCAGGTGGGCGGTATCAGGGGAGAGCATTTGGTTATGATCTGAACATTAGGAATAAATCAAATGATAAAATTAAATGAATAAAACTGTCTAAAGAGGAGCAGGTGCGTTAGATTTTGGCAGACGAAAATGTGACCCGTGCAGCTGTTCCCAATAACATCGATACAATACAACATTGTAGCTGTGCGCTAAAGAGTCGCTGGTGGAAAAGATGTCCTTCAAAACCAGATGGCTGGAGAGCTGAAAAACGTATACAGTTTGTTCCTCTATGATGTGAAGAAAATATGTTTTTTTTTTCATTATGAAAATTGTAAAACAAAAAATCCCAAAGTGACCAATTCTCATTAATCAAACAATGCAAATGCAAATATTCTATGAAATTATGTTTTGCGTAGTTTTATGGGAGGGGTTTTACTTGGACCTGAGAATGTTAATGATTAACTCTCCAGGCATTAGATATTACATAGATACCTTGTTCAGAAATAGGATGTAAAACAGTACGCACTATGCAAATCTTTTAAACAGTAGCATGCTATATTATTGTTACATGCCTATATATATAATGCCATAATTATGAAATTATGTTGTAAATAATATTAGCATATATATGCTAGGTTTATTTTGTTAGCTTTTAGAAGTACACAGGTATATAGATTTCCACCAATTTAACAGAAGTCCATGAAGTTCAGTGTCAAAAAGTTATCAGATATTAATATCAGATATTGTACAGGCTTTTTAGCATGTTCTTGATACCAGTGTATGTGCATACAGGAAATTATAGACTGCAAAACAAAAAAATAATTACTGTAATATCCAATTTTTTTATTTATTTTTTTTTTATTTTGTTAGTTGTTGTAAGAATGTTGTAAGGAGTCTGATATGTATTTTGTGACAAAACAAACTACTGTTCAAAAGTTTTGGGGTCTGTAAGATATTAATTAATTAATGTTTAATGTTTGAAAGAAGACTCTTATGCTCGCCTATGCTGCATTGATTCAAACAAAAATACAGTAATATTGAGAAATGTTATAATATTATATTACATTATGTTTTTTTTATTATAATATTTTTCAAGATTGAATTCCTGTTATATAAAAAAATTATAATAATTCAGCAGCCATTACTCCAGTCTTCATGTCCTGTCAGTCTGTCACATGATACTTCATAAATAATTGTAATATGCTGATATGGTGGTACTCAAGAAACATTTCTTATTATTATCAACGCTGAAATACATTGTGCTACTTAGTATTTTTGTGGAAATTATGATACGTGTATATAGATTTCCACCAATTTAACAGAAGTCCATGAAGTTCAGTGTCAAAAAGTTATCAGATATTAATATCAGATATTGTACAGGCTTTTTAGCATGTTCTTGATACCAGTGTATGTGCATACAGGAAATTATAGACTGCAAAACAAAAAAATAATTACTGTAATATCCAATTTTTTTATTTATTTTTTTTTTATTTTGTTAGTTGTTGTAAGAATGTTGTAAGGAGTCTGATATGTATTTTGTGACAAAACAAACTACTGTTCAAAAGTTTTGGGGTCTGTAAGATATTAATTAATTAATGTTTAATGTTTGAAAGAAGACTCTTATGCTCGCCTATGCTGCATTGATTCAAACAAAAATACAGTAATATTGAGAAATGTTATAATATTATATTACATTATGTTTTTTTATTATAATATTTTTCAAGATTGAATTCCTGTTATATAAAAAAATTATAATAATTCAGCAGCCATTACTCCAGTCTTCATGTCCTGTCAGTCTGTCACATGATACTTCATAAATAATTTTAATATGCTGATATGGTGGTACTCAAGAAACATTTCTTATTATTATCAACGCTGAAATACATTGTGCTACTTAGTATTTTTGTGGAAATTATGATACGTTTTTTGCTGGATTCTTTGATGAATAGAAAGTGTAAAAGAAATGCATATATTTTAAATAGATTTAATTTCTAGCAATGTAAAAATAAATGTACTGCCACTTTTGACCAATTTAATAAATAAAATATTGTCTTTAAAAAAATATTTATTTATTTAAAAAAAATAAACTCACTGACCCTAAACCTTTGAACGGTAGTGTAATTGAATTGGTAACATTGCAGTTACTATGTACACAGTTATATTTGCAAAAGATGGTATTTACAATGTACAAAGACTTATGTACAATAAAAAAAGTAAATGAAAACTTAAAAAAAAAATTATACAATATATGACTTAGCCTTTAGCTGCTCAATCTTCGATGTTGTGTACCTTGGAAATTTCCCTGAGTTCAGGAGCTGTGAAGTGTCTCTTTCTTGATTGATGTTTTTTCTGCATTGTGGGGTTGTTTTCGGCATGACACTTTGGGACCGCGTGATCTCCACCAACTTCAGCTAGGCTCTGATTGGCAGGCTGAGATGAAGAGGCGGGCATATGCGTCAGTGCCAGGCACACGTCACCCACCTTTAGTTGGCGGCATTGTAGTCTGCAGGTTTGACTTGTATGTTGAGGGTTACAGGAGGACCAGCCATGACCGCAAACGAAGAAGGGTAGCCCTTCACTCACCTCCAGTGACAACTGCAGAGAAAATGTGAATATTTTAAAGACATACTTGTCCAGAAAATGACAAGTGCATCATAATTTATTTCTTATGTCCATCCCTGTTTTTGTTGCATCAGCAGCCAATGATCTTGCTGCTCAACATTTAAACACTTGGCCAGTGTTTGCTTAGTAGTTTGCAACATGCTTCAGAAAACCTTCTCTTCCCCAGCTCCACCTGTATAGATCTGCTAAGGGTAATTTCATTTATGTTAATAGTAATTTAATTTATGCTTCAGCCGGCCGCCCTCGAGCTCCACCAAAATGCCTTCTGCAAAGCGAAGGAGAACCCAAAGGGCAGAAGAGGAGGATTTAGACTGTGAGCTAGTGTTTGTTTGGGGATTGTGTTTTTCTGGTTCTTCTCTCCAGACCAGCAGGGGGAGCTCCTCTCTTGTTTGCTTTTCACTTTCACACTTTGGTTTTTCAGGCACAGCATGAGTAGAATGGTTCAAATCGAGCGGCTGGTGATGGTTGTACTGAATATTGTGTTTAAAATATTCTTTATTAGATTGTATGTAATAAAGAACCTAGAAATGGGTTGTTTTTCACATAATGACTCTCATGATTCTCTGACTTTGTGGTACTTTTTTTGTTTTGTTTGTTTTTTTGCATCAGCAGTCAATGAGCTTTGAATGTTCAACATTCAAACACTTGGCCAGTGTTTGCTTAGTATTTTGCAACATTCCTCAGAAACCCTCCACCTTCCCCAGCTCCACCTGTATAGTTCTGCTAATTTCATGTACGTTATATGTGCAACAGTAGTATTTCTTACATGCTCACAGTAGTAGCATGTCTGTGGATGTATTGGCAGTCGCAAGTCTTGGTACTTGCTCTGCCACAGCAGAAGCAGCAGAGCAGATCTATTCTGCCAAGACCAAACACATTAACATTGCCAGGTATATTATCATACTAATCTTTCTGAGAGTTATCATGACAGAACTGTGTTCAAAACACAAAAATAGCCGAGGCAGGACATATTTTCTTTTGTGTTTTACAGACAGTTTGAACAGTAAGATTTAATGCAACCTAGTATGAAAGCCTGTTCTAGTACACCCCCCAAACAAGATCAAGACTTTGTAAAAGAGCATAATAGGACCCCTTTAAAATCCAATGTGCAGCAAATCAGGAGTATTTTCTTTCTTACCTGTGAGTGGTCATGCTCAATCTCCACACGTAAACATGAGAGCATTGGGGTCTGTGAGGGAGTCATCTTCAACACAGTGAAACGCTTCAGTGTCAGCTCAGGATGTAACTGAGCACACAGATCCAAATCCTCCATCTTTAAATCCTCCACCCGCTTCAGCCGGCCGCCCTCGAGCTCCACCAAAGTGCCTTCTGCAAAGCGACGGAGAACCCAAAGGGCAGAAGAGGAGGATTTAGACTGTGAGCTAGTGTTTGCTTGGTGATTGTGTTTTTCTGCTTCTTCTCTCCAGACCAGCAGGGGGAGCTCCTCTCTTGTTTGCTTTTCACTTTCCCGCTGTGATTCTTCAGGCACAGCATGAGTAGAGTCGTTCAAATCGAGCCGCTGGTGATGGTTGTACTGAATATTGTGTTTAAAATATTCTTTATTAGAATCTGTATGTAATAAAGAACCTAGGAGTGGGTTGTTTCTCACATAATGTCTCTCACGATCTCTTTTAGAGCAGATTCTATGACTTTGTGGTTCGTGGTACCAATGTGAATATCTCGGTCTCTCTTTTTGCATGCACATTTTGACTTCCTCATTTGGAATATCTCTTCTTAGAGTATCCCTAACAACCCCTCTATAAAAATATGAAGCTGACAATGGGTCAATTTGTGGATTATGCAGCTTTCTGAAACCTTTGACAAGTCCATGTCCTACTTCTGGAGTTAAATAACTCCAGTATGATGTGCCCCTTCCAATACTGTGCAGCGTATTTGGGTCGCTGACAAGTAATTTCGATGAAGGTGGTAGATATCTACAGCTAGTAGAGTTCAGACTCGGTGAAGGGTGGATCTGATTTGCTCCTATAACACAAGAGAGGTCTGGGGTCGTGACAGGGCCTAAATCACACCTGTAAGTATACAAGTTAAACCCATCTGTGACAACACCAGGTGTGGATTCACGTACTTGTCTAGATCTTCTGTATATTAAATCCTGATTCCAAAAGGGTGAAGGGGTTTTAAAAATGTGTTCGGATGGCTGTTCATTTGGTACGGAATCCCATTTTTCTAAGACTGAGGAGGAGCTTGTATTTTTTGCCATGAGCACAACAAAGATCGTGCAGTATCACATTTGACATAAATGCTGTGCTGTCCTCCTCTTTCTCTCGTTAAATGACTTGTTTAGTAGTTGTGGCGGAATCTCAATAACATTGCGTTGTTTATGGTGGAAATTTGCTTATGGGGAAGAATGAGACCATTTGAGATGTTTTCAGAAAACGTTGTGAAGGTATTTTGAGGGCATAAGCACTTGTTGGATGATTAAAGTTCAGCTGAGTAAGGTGCTAATAGTTGTTTAAATTGTTGTGATGAGGAAAATGATTTAGGACTCAAAGGAGACTTGTGGCTTCATATTGACTGGGGTACTATTGGGTGGTTTCTGAAAAAGAAAAGAAAAAAGTGTAAATTAGATGGTGTTAGATATAATTGTAGATCTAATTGTAGCAAAACCAACCTTTAACCAGCAGTTATGCTGTATTTAAGTCAAACTGAAACTGTATAAAATGAAAGAAAGAACATTTTTAAGTTTAAAGATACAGAATAGTATAATGTATAACGTTTACTATGTTATGCTTTTATGCTTGCATGATATTCATGTTGGTTATTAACTTCTCTTTGCATGTTTTAAAAAAAAAATTTATATTACACTACCATTTCTTTTTTTTTTTCATTGTACACTGTCTAGGATGCACATTTCTTCAGCCCCAAAAAAGCCCCTATGTTTTTTTTGTTTTTTTACATTGTCCTTTATTTTAAGTAAACATGTAACATTTAAATAACCAGCTGGGCACCACTTTTGATTGTGGAATAAATAAATATTGCGGGGCATTATGCATGCAAATATTATATTTCTACAATAGAAATATTGTGAAGCTCCTTTTGTGCAATGCTACATGCAGGCCAATAGGTGTCAGTATAAAGCCTAAGACCACTGTTGTATCAGCCAATGAAACTAACCGAAATCAAATGAACCACCACAGTAGTCTCTCAACAGTCCATGCGTCAGGTCACCAAAGTGTGGACTCGTCAGAGGACAGTAAGGGTGCAGGTGCCATAAACAGGGCCATGTCCCCTCTTGTTTAATAATCAAAAAGTAAAAATGTCCAAGGTCCTGTATGCCAAAGACTGGGTAACTACAGTTTATCCCCTTTATTTTGTATTACTTACCTCCAAACATTCTAGACTAGTGTATAGTGGCAACTTTTTCACAATTCAAATTACCGGATAAAATCAAGCCTCGTCCTACATTTTCTCTCACTGAATATCCAAAAAAAAAAAAAAAAAAAAAAAATTTTATGTTTTGTTTTGTTTTTTTTACGCAAACTAACATAATATTGTTTTCAAGAACTTCAAGATTAGTACTATCAAGGTAGTGTAATTTTGATTTCAAACAAGCTGCTTAATTTATGGCGTTTTCTTAATGTTTCTTAATATTTCCTTTAACTGCTGATATAATTTATTTTTTTTGTTCAAGTGTAACCCTGCAGAAATGTGCTCTATACTTTCCAAGTGTCTCTTCGCTAACAATTTGATAGCTTAATGGTACACTAATAACAGTATTCAGCGCCAGACGACCTGCCTCACTCCTGCTATTAGTCTACAAACTTCAGTCTGCCCCCGAGTCTGGGCGTTTCTATGGCAACACATTTTCCATAATAACAGTGCATGTTTGACTGTCACGAGGGTCAAGAATAAAATAACTATGGCAAGTAGGAGAGGTTACAAATACGTTTTGGAATTAAATGAATTAAGAACAACCCAATCTCATTTCTGAATGGGATGCACCTGGTCCATTTTACAACATTTCTTTTGATTTTCACCCCAAATGCAGTGTTAGACTTACGAATGTCTTCAATTCCCACGCTGTCAGAAAGACATTATGCTTATCACACATTATCAGCTGAGGTATGTACTGTGGAAAGAGGTATTTACCTATTCAAATCCCCCAGCTTTTTATTCAAATGAAATGACTAATGCTGTCATACAGTATTTATAGCCCTCAATCTACACATACATTTTTTTCAGGCAATGCTATACAGAACATTAACACTATTTGAATAAGTGATAGGCAAATACAAGAATAGCTCATTTCTGTGGAACAGCGGATCGATTTTTTATGTAAAAAGTGAATATTTGTCATGGAATGTCAATGAGCTGAACGATCCAAGAATTCACCTCAGTTCTGCAACCCATCTAAAATTCTAAAATTCTAAAAAATAATATTAATAATAATAATAATCGGTGGTCTATAGCACATAACAGCAATATACCTTGCATATTTTTAAAGAGGAGGTTCTGACTGTGGTAATATTGTACTGCTCTCTCTAAAGCTAAATATAAAACTGTGCAGTTCTATGCAAATTAAATAATGTAGACTGACTTATGAAAGCAAAAGTGTTATGAAATGAAAAATGACATTTAAAAATGTAGCTTTTTTAATAGTAGTTTCATAACATAACTTGTGCTTAATTACATTTACATTACTGCAAATAAAAAAAAACCATTTAATAAAAAAAAACTAAAGTGCCAATTTTTGACTATATAAAAGGAACTGTCAAATATAGAGAAGTGCCACTGCACACAACACATCAATAAAAAAAAAATTACCTTACCTTCAGACACCCCTTGCTTTACCTAACATAAAGGTCTGTGCTTTTGAAATGCTGTGCATCCAGTTGTGATGCTGACTTGCATATAAACTCTTATTTTCATTCCTCCTACTCTCTCTCAGTTTCTCCCACTCTCCTCTCAACTCTGTCTGATGGCTGATGCGCTCTCTCTCTCTCTCTCTCTCTCTCTCTCTCACACACACACACACACACACACACACTCACAGAGTTGCTCTTTTCAATATATTTTATAGTGTATGTAGCTACAGAGTTGATTATTTTCAAAAATGTACAGAAATGTAAATTACTAGGTTGCTTTCTGAGTATATGATCTGAGTAGGCTATATGTTCCTGTGCAGTTAAGGTGATTGTGTGGTTGTTAGCACATTGCTAAGTAGTTGCTAGTGTGCTCTTTGTGGGGAATTGTGTGTTAAAAAGTACCGACTTTGGTTCCCGCAGGTACTGAAATTTAAAAAATGTTATGATACCAGCATTTCCTGTGAGCTTTTTGAGCACTGCTGAGCGGATTCTTAAACACCTCTGATTGTCCATTGTGTTCACGCACTCAACACATATGTCTGTGATTGGCTACAATGATCATCGCTTCACGCTCTTCACCGAACGCTTACACAGATACACATGGGAGCATTTGAAAGCTGTGTCTACTACCGGATCCGTCAGCGGACCCCTAATATATCTGCTCATAGACTGATCTGCTGATAGACACGGCTTTCAAATGTTCCCGTGTGTATCTGTGTAAGCGGAGCAATCAGAGGTGTTTAAGAATCCGCTCAACAGCGCTCAAAATGCTTGTGGGAAATGCTGGTATCGTCACATTTTTAAAATTTCAGTACTGACTGCTCCTGAAGTTGGTACTTTTGACAACGCTTGCTATGCAGTTTCTAGGGTAGAATCCAGGGTGTTGTTAAGGTATTCTGAGTTTTTAATACACAGTACATGTATAATAGTACATTTCAAAACAATTGCTAGGATTTTTGGGTGGTATCTGTGTTGTTGGTGGTTGCCACGGTATTCCTATGCAGTTGCTAGGGTGTTCTGGGCTGTTGCTGTGGCATTGCTATGCATTTAATAAGGTGTTTTTTAGCATGTTGCAAACTTGCAATGCAGTTGCTGGGATATATGCAAAGGTGCTGGTTGTTAGTTGTGTTCTAAGGTTTTTATACGGTTGCTAGGGTGTTCGTGGTCATTGGCAGGATGTTCCTGTGCAGTAGTTAAGGTGTTTGTGTGGTTGTTCACACATTGCTAAGCAGTTGCTAGAGCATTCTTGTGGGCTGTCAGGGCTTTGCAATGCGGTTGCTAAGGTGTTGTAGATTGTTACTGTTTTGCTATGCAGTTGCTAGTGTAGAAGCCATGATTTTGTCATAAGGTTACTAAGGTGTTCTGAGGTAATGAGGAGTTAACAGTAATGCCTTTTTAATCAGTTGTTAGCATTTCTTCATGGTATCTAGGGTGTTCTGACTCTGAGTTGCTAGAGCGTTGTGGGTGGTTGTTAGGGCAGTGCTTGGTTGCTAAGGTGTTCTGAGTTTTCTATGTTTAATGAAGTGTTATTAGTGCTTGTTAGTCATTGCTATGCATTTGCTAATGTGTTCTGAGTGGTTGTTAGGACTTTGCTATGTGGTTGTTAAGGTTGCCTCTTGCAAGCGTATTGCTATACATTTAATAAAGTGCTGTAAATGTTTGTTAGTATGTTGCTATGCAGTTGCTAGGGTGTTCTGGATGGTTGCTATGGGGGCGATAAAGTCTTCTGATTGGTTTTTAGCTCATTGCAGTGCTGTTGCTAGTGCAGGTGCTAGGTATACTGAATTAATCATGTTAATGCATGTCTAAAGCTGCTAGGATTTCTGATTGTATTTATGGTGTTCTGGACTGTTGGAATGATGTTACTATGTGGCTGCTAAAGTGTTATTATGAGGGCAGATGCCAGAGTCTTGTTATATGGTTTTTAAGCTGTTCTGAGTGGTTAGTAGAGCTTTGCTTTGTGGTTGCTAGGGTTTTGTGTCTTTTGTGTTGCTAGTTGCCATGGTGTTGCTATGCAGTTGATAAAGTGTTCTGACTACTTTTTTGCATGTTGTATTGCAGCTGCAATGAAAGATGCCAAGGTGTTGTTATATGGTTGCTAAGGCATTCTTAGCATTTTGCTAAGTGGTTGCTAGGGTTTAATGTCTCAGTGCAAGGGTGTTGCTATGCAGCTGATAGTGTTGTGAGTGCTTGTTGTTACATTCATATGCAATTTATGGGGGTTTCCAGGATGTTGCTGTGTGGTTGTGAGTGTGTTCTCTACAGTTGTTGGTATGCGGCTATGCAGTTATTAAGGTGTTTTGGAAATGGGGTAACAAAATGTTCTGGGTGGTTGTTCGGGTGTTTGAGTGGTTGTAATGTTAGGGTGTTCTGGGTGGATGTTAGGGTGTTCTGAGTTGTTGTTAGGGTGTTCTGAGTGATTATTATGTTAGGTGGCTGTTATGGCATTCTGAGTGGTTGTTAGGTTGATCTGGGTGGTTGTTGTTGGTTACTAGGTTGATATGGGGTAGCAAGGTGTTCTGAGTGGTAGTTAGGGTATTCTGAGTGGTTTTCATGTTAGGGTGGTTGTTAGGGTGTTCTGTGTGGTTGTTGTTGGTTACTAGATTGATATGGGGAAACAAGATGTTCTGAGTGATTGTTAGGGTGATCTGAGTGGTTATTTGGGTGTTCTGGGTGGTTGTTGTTGGTTACTAGATTGATTTGGGGTAACAAGATGTTCTGGGTGATTGTTAGGGTGTTCTGAGTGGTTGTTAGAGTGTTCTGAGTGGTTGTTAAAGTTGTTCTGAGTGGTTGTTAGGGTGTTCCAAGTGATTATTAGGGTGATCTGAGTGGTTGTTATGTTAGGGTGGTTGTCAGCTTGTTCTGAGTAATTGTTAGGGTGGTTGTTAGGTTGTTCTGAGTGGTTGTTAGGGCGGTTGCTAGGTTGTTTTGGGTGGTTGTTAGGGTGTTCTGGGTGGTTGTTGTTGGTTACTAGTGTGTTGATTTGGGGTAACGAGATGTTCTGAGTGGTTGCTAGGGTGTTCTGAGTGGTTGTTAGGGTGTTCTGGTTGTTTATGGGGGTTTCCAGGATGTTGCTGTGTGGTTGTGAGTGTGTTCTCTACAGTTGTTGGTATGCGGCTATGCAGTTATTAAGGTGTTTTGGAAATAGGGTAACAAAATGTTCTGGGTGGTTGTTAGGGTGTTTGAGTGGTTGTAATGTTAGGGTGTTCTGGGTGGATGTTAGGGTGTTCTGAGTTGTTGTTAGGGTGTTCTGAGTGATTATTATGTTAGGTGGCTGTTATGGCATTCTGAGTGGTTGTTAGGTTGATCTGGGTGGTTGTTGTTGGTTACTAGGTTGATATGGGGTAGCAAGGTGTTCTGAGTGGTAGTTAGGGTATTCTGAGTGGTTTTCATGTTAGGGTGGTTGTTAGGGTGTTCTGTGTGGTTGTTGTTGGTTACTAGATTGATATGGGGAAACAAGATGTTCTGAGTGATTGTTAGGGTGATCTGAGTGGTTATTTGGGTGTTCTGGGTGGTTGTTGTTGGTTACTAGATTGATTTGGGGTAACAAGATGTTCTGGGTGATTGTTAGGGTGTTCTGAGTGGTTGTTAGAGTGTTCTGAGTGGTTGTTAAAGTTGTTCTGAGTGGTTGTTAGGGTGTTCCAAGTGATTATTAGGGTGATCTGAGTGGTTGTTATGTTAGGGTGGTTGTCAGCTTGTTCTGAGTAATTGTTAGGGTGGTTGTTAGGTTGTTCTGAGTGGTTGTTAGGGCGGTTGCTAGGTTGTTTTGGGTGGTTGTTAGGGTGTTCTGGGTGGTTGTTGTTGGTTACTAGTGTGTTGATTTGGGGTAACGAGATGTTCTGAGTGGTTGCTAGGGTGTTCTGAGTGGTTGTTAGGGTGTTCTGGTTGGTTATTAGTGTGTTGATATGGGGTAACAAGGTGTGCTGAGTGGTTGTTAGGGTGTTCTTGTTGGTTATTAGTGTGTTGATATGGGGTAACAAGGTGTGCTGAGTGGTTGTTAGGGTGTTCTTGTTGGTTATTAGTGTGTTGATATGGGGTAATAAGGTGTGCTGAGTGGTTGTTAGGGTGTTCTTGTTGGTTATTAGTAGGGCTGCACGATAAATCGCATGCAATATTTAAAGTTATTAGTGTGTTGATATGGGGTAACAAGGTGTGCTGAGTGGTTTTTAGGGTGTTCGGGTTGGTTGCTAGGGTGTTCTGAGTGGTTTACTGAACCAGTCATCAATTTCCAGGAAACACATGTACTAATAAAAATTGTATACACTGAATGCACTGTTAAAAAAATAACACAGCTATTGGTGCAGAAATGATATATTTCACATTCAATAACATTAGTGGGCGTCAATTACACTGAAGATTATGTCCATATAATTGTACATCAGAATATGATTACATTTTATGCACAACAGATCTCATAAAAGTACTCCTTATTTTAACTGATGGGACTTCACATTATCTCATTGCTTGTTTTTCCTAACTGGGTCACATTTTACATTGTTTTTCACCCACCAAATTTAGACCCAATCAACAGTCAGACATGTTAATATTATCAGGGTAACCCGTCTGCACTTTTGCTTTATTCTGCTTGCACTTGAAACGTTAGTGACATGCTGAGGCCACAAACACTGAAGTGAAGCCCACACACAGTCGCAAGGATTCTCTGTCTGAGTCATATGAGAGCTCTATAACACCACACAGCCCTCCAAACACACACATTGCATGCATGTCAGTCTGGATTGTAAAGATAGATGTGTGTGTGTGACATTTAGAAAGAACTAATGCTGATACAATCATGTTTTCCACACATCCTACACACTCTTACAGCTGTGGTAAACTACTCTTCAGACGCAACAGAAGCTCAGCTGCTCTTTTGAGGCTGTGTATCTTCTGAGGACAGTTGAAGAGCAGTTTCAGTACTAAACCGGAGAGAAACATTTAACCTCAATTCTGATCCTCTCAGCCTCACATTGGCACCAGTGGTTAGCGAATGTTCAGACGAAACAGTGTAAAACAGAATTGTTTTTGTGTTTTGGTTTGCATTTAGCTATTTCCTAAATATGTATCTATTAGATGCTGCAGTGGTTACTTGAGTGATGCCCCTGAAAGTTTCCGACATATTTTAGATATATATTTTGAATGTGGGTCTTCAGACAACACTTACACAAAGGGCAATTGCTAACTGTAAATGTACCACAATTTAAAAGTGTCTCAGTATTAAGTGTTGCATTTCACATCTAAAGTGGATATATTTGTGCCAGTATAAAAGACAGCCTTTAAAATAAATAAATAAATAAATAAATACACACCCTAATCTGACAGGTTTTGGTTAATTGCCACTAGATGGCGCTTTGCATGTAATCTTAAAACTAGGCTAAGTGCACTGAAAAAATCCCCCAAACCTACAAAAAAACAAACAAAAACCTTCTCTATTGTACTTACAAATCATGATCATATGCACTGCAGCTGAAAGAGGTCCAAATACAATTTTCTGCTTTATATATATATATAAATTGTTTTCTCCGTTTCTGTCACATATGGAGTTTTGGTTCCTTGCCACTGTTGTCTTTGACTTGTTTAGTTGTGAACACAATTTCTGGCAATATTGTTGACTTGATTGCACAGACACTATTTGAGAAGAACTGAACTGAGCTGGATGATGACAACACTGAATCAACAATGAACTTACTTTAACTGAAAAATTGACTGTTTTCTATTGTCCTCTTGCATTATCAGCACATGTTTTTCCTGTTTAACACTGTCAAGCTGTTTTGACACAATCTGTATTGCATAAAGCGGTATATAAATAAAGGTGACTTGACTTGACTTAAAAACCCCTTGTCTAATTGGCAGCTCTCTACACTCTCAAGCAAATGCATTACATACTCCATAAGGGTACATATTCCATAATATATAATTTTTTTTAACAGCATTGAAACTGACATGCATATGTTATATATTGACTGCTATTTTTCTACTACCTAGAGTCTAGAGTTACAACACACACACACACACACACACACA
>NW_015664979.1:70709-73674 GCF_001515625.1 Sinocyclocheilus rhinocerous | reverse complement strand
AAAAAAAAAAATATATATATATATTTTTAATCAGGTTAATAATATTATCTATTCCCTAACCAAAAACCTGTGCAAAACACTAGATTTAAATAGAAACATGATTTGGTTGTAAATTCACTAGTTAATCAACAGGTTTCACTATGTTAGTGAGAACATTTTGGATCTCTCAAGTTAAACTTGTACACAGAATAAGTTTATAGTTCATTTAAAATGAGTAAGTGTTTAGTGCACATCATCTGATGTTACAGAAACATGGTTCTCCTTTCATGGAATGACATGTAAGAAAGAGACGTTAGTCATTACATAACCCCTCCCTCCGTCCTCTGTCTGATCCCATCTATAAATTCTACTGTCCTCCTCCCACAAGAGTGGATTTGGTATGATCCACTTGCCCAAGACCTGAGGTCTGGGTCTGAGCAGAGAGATACGGCCACTGGCGCTGCTGCAGAGGACGTGCACGACTGAATCTACTGCCTAAAGCCTCGCAGAGAGAGAGAAAGAGGGGGGAGATAAGCTGTGCTAGAGTCCAGTCTTGCTCTGGGACGGCAGACTGACTGAAGCTGCTGGTAGTTTTACAGCTGTGCATCTCTGTCACTCTGGAGTCATGAGCTCAAAGGGGACGAACCTCCACAACAAACGTCTGCCGTGTGAGTATTTCACCTTTAGTCGACTTATTTTGTTCATCTTCTTAAACTTGGCTTCACATTAAGCATGACATATGACCAGTCATTAATTAACAGAAGAATCATTGTGTCCTTAAAGAATATGTATAAGAAAGACCGGGGCTAGTTGTCACATTTTTACCCCAGTGAATATTTCTCATTGTATGTTTATTTTTTGATTATCATTTTTACAAGATACAAACCATAAAGTCTTGACAGCTATTGAACATTTCCATCTTCTCTGCCCAGTAAGTTTACTTTTCACTGTTATTAAACATGCCAACCTGTTATAATAAACATAAAGTAAACATTCACATAATCTACATATGAGAATGTAAGTCAAAACATATTACCTGTTATTTTCACTGGAGTATCACCAATAACACCATTAAATAGGCCTCCCTTATTTGTACTCATCACTTCCTTGGCTGAATAAGGAAAGATGATCTAAAACGGTCTGAGCTGTGGCTCTGTTTTATTTTAGCCTATCATAGTTTCCTGTGTAGACTGCAGGGATTTCATTTATAACCTCATTGTGGAAAGTCTTGCTTAGTTTTCTTAGTATTCTTTTTAAATGTTATGTAGAATTTCTATTTTAAGGGGCTTCAGTCATTGTGTTGACCACACATTTAAAGAGCCAGATTGGCTTGATGAACCTGCCAAAGCTTAGAGAGCAAAGACGTACTTGGTTCTAGATTTGTTGCGTGTACCCTGACTGCAATCCCTCTAAATGGGATTGTTTTTCTGCCATTTTTAGCAGATGGACTGTGGGTACAATCCAAGTTCCCACACTCATTGGTCACACACACACACACACACACACACACACACACACACACATGCTTGGAGGTTGAGACTAGAAATTAGATTGGCCACAGGAGAATTTGCCTCACTATCTTTCAATTTTGCTGACATTATGAGTAAAATGTCCATGTCTGTCAAAGAGATTTAGAGATTTGTGCCCCAGATGTTTAAGATGGTGTCATTCAGGTTTTGTGAAATGACTCTACAGGAATTGTACTTGTCTTGGAATTTGCTAATTGTCTTGGCTTGTGTGACTAATGCTTATGATAATGTTTCTGATTTGTCAAAAGGCCACATGGTAAAATGGAATGAAGGTGGATAGATAGATAGACAGATAGACAGACAGACAGACAGACAGACAGATAGACAGGCCACATGGCAAAAAGGAATGAAGGCAGACAGACAGATAGACAGACAGATAGACAGACAGACAGACAGATAGACAGATAGACAGATAGATAGATAGATAGATAGACCATCAGTATGGTATTCAATAATAATTTGATGGTATTCATTGTAAAAAAGTATTCATAAATCCAGAAAATCAAATGGCGGTGGAAGATAGCATAAAAATGGGAAGAAATTTCACTGACGTTACAAGGAAACATTTCATCTATTTACTTTAGGAGCTTGTTTTAATGACATCTGAGAAAAAGATAACATTCCTTTTGGTGGACAGCACAGACTTCTCTACTCCCCGTTTCATACTTTTCTCATGACTCATTATCAAGTCAGTCATCCCGTGGACTCTACTAGAAATTCCTCTCAGTTTGTTCAACTCACACTGTTCTTTGTGGTACTTTACTGTGAATCTTAGTTTATCTAAGCAGAACAGCTGAATTGGGGGTTGCCTTATTAAAGATGCTGAATTAAATGTGTCTAGGAGGTTAGCGTGTGTGAATGATTTCGTTGTCAGATCGCTAGAGAGATTTGGGGTGTTTTCTGGGTTTTGTTTCCTTATTTCTAAAACTCGCATACCCACACATTCCGCACACACAAAAGCAACTCCCACTATTACTAATTCAGTTAGTTTAGGAAACCACAGATATGCGTGTAGATTTGACACATGGCATGACAGGGGATTTCTGTTTTATACAGTAACTATCTATGCTTTTGTTATATTATCAGACTTTCAGAAATACGCTCTAGTAATACTTAGACACTTAAATGTAATTAATTGTATTATCTGCACAATAGTAAGAAAATTAATAGGATGCCAAACAGGATTGAAGCCAAGAGCCAAAGTCAACAGATGGTTCTACTATGAAGTTATTTTTTATTTAAACTGTGATAATAGCAATGCATTTCTACTTCTTTTTGATATATATATATATATAGATAGATAGATAGATAGATAGATATACATAGATATATATATGTATTTACATTTTGATACAGTTCATCTGCAAGTTAAAGGGGTCATATGATGTGATTTAAATTTTTCCTTTCTCTTTGGAGTGTTACAAGCTCTTGGTGCATAAAGAAGATCTGTAAAGTTG
>NW_015664979.1:64359-70153 GCF_001515625.1 Sinocyclocheilus rhinocerous | reverse complement strand
AGCACACCTCGCTTTTTTAGACCGATGAGCTTTGTAAAAATCGAGCGTTTCAGAAAGGCGGGGCATAGAGGAGAAACAATAATGTACAGTATGTGGAAAATAATGTGTTTTTTGAACTTTAAACCACATTCATTACATTCATTACACCAAATACACAAAATAATGTTCTTTTTAGCAGCATCATATGACCCCTTTAATTTAAATGTATTATTGTGATTGAAGGAAATTGATTTAACACGTTTTTAAAAAATGTGACTTAACTGTGGATATTTTATTAATGGGTGTTTCTGCAACTACGGCCACTTTTAAGTCCCAGCAGTGACATTTTCGATTTATGTTCAAATTTGTCATATGATGCTTTATAAATATATTGTACAGTGTCATTACACACCTTGACACAACATATAATTAATGATTAATGTGATTTAATATACAATTATGAAGCATGTATAGGTCCAAACACCATTTTTGTTCATGTCCCACAACTCTGGTCACAATGTTGAGATACAAAAAATAAGCTAATTAAATTACAATTTGACATTATTTCAAATTGAATTGTTTAATATACCTATTAATTTACAGCATCTTAAATTGTTTTGCATTATTTATTTTTTGCATTTTTATGATTTTTATATGTGCCTGTCCCACACTTTTGAGTCCTTGAGTCCTTGTGCACATAACAATGAAAAAAGGCTTTTATTATGTCATTTTATCAAAGACAAACAAGTCTAGTATAGAAACAGAAATTAGCACGTGAGCACATTGCTGACAGATTGGGCCACCTCACTCACAAGATCCCAAAAATATAAGGTAAATATAATCTTTTCTGTGTCAGTATTTATTGTGTGTCCTTACCATACAGCTTAGTAATTCTGTACTTTGAACTACATTTGAAAAATAAATGTATATTACAGTTTAATTCATGTATATTAAGATGCTAAGAGTCAAAACTAATGTAGCAGACCTTGCTAGCTGCCAATTAGCTGCAATATCAGCAAAAATGTCATTTCTGCAACATGTCTTTCCCGCAGCAAATTTAGGTGCTGCGGTAAAGACCTTGTGTTGCGGTAGAGACAAGTTCAAGGTTTACTGTAAATTAAATTACAAATATTCAGTCTATATGTTTTCTGTTTCTTTTACTGTTGTTCTCTACAGTAGCCTGTTTTTGATTTCATGGCACTTTAACATTATGTCCTTACCGACAAAAAAATTCATTACTGCAGCTCTGCTTTATTATATAATTTTTTCATATTTTAATTTGCACAAAAATATTTTAACACTTAAGTTGAGATGATTTACACATTGAAATTGCAACATCTGTCATAAAAAGCTAAATACGTTATCTTTAGTGTGTATGGAAACAATTTACATGGCATAGAGAAAACCATGAAATCCCCTATTTTGTATATTGCTATTTTTCAATATCAGTATTTACAAAACTGCACAAAATTTGAAAAAGCTGCTGCAATATATTACATTTTTATAGAAATTAAATGTGTATATGTATATAACGAACGTTATTGTTACGTTGCGGTAAGGACGTTTTGTAAGAAGAGTTGAAAAACATAAAAAATAAACATGTTCCAGATTAAAATCTTAATGACTCCATGCAATTTTGTTGACCTTTTTATATTTGATGGGTAAAATTAAAATTCACAGGGGTTGATTTTTAAAAAAAAATTTAATTTTGGAGAGTCAAAAGTGCCCGTAGTTGCAGAAACACCCTAATAAGTTTTCTTCTGATAGGTTGCACCTTGGTACGGCTTCCATGGCATAATGAAACCGAATATAATGAGTAATAAACATTACTAAAATATTACCTCACCTCATATGTACTTGCTTAAGTCAGAGATGCTTTTTAAAAACTTTTTGCAACTGATATGTGTACAGACTGGACAGGAAATGTTGATGTGAAAAGGGGGAACAGGATCAGGAAAACCTTACCAGACTGAAAGTATAATTACCCTCATGAACGCAGATCAGTCAGTCAATGGATCTTTGTTAACCACTAGTCCATGGCTCCAAGAGAAGCATGTTGTCCCTCTAAGTTCAGCGTGTAGACTATTATCTGTTTGGAAACATCTTTGGGTACCTTTAACGTCACTCTTGACATGATGTGAGCTAATGCTTCTGTCTGCAGTTTGATGGATGGCATTGTGAAAACGCAGCAGGTCAGAGATCAGTAAAGCTAACAAATAGCGGCAGATGCAAATGACCTGACAGATCATGACATTGGTAGACATGACATCTTTTATAACAGACCTGTGCCATCACATTGTGCTTGAGACTTAGTGTTACATAACCGTGATGACCCAAGGATTACATGGACATGATAATAGCCTTAGATCAGCTGTTTTCCTTGTAAGACGCATAGGTAGGCCTATAATAAATTGCTTTGAATTTCATCAGTATTATTACTTGTTAGATAAATGTATTCATTGTTGTTATACATCCTGGATATGTGTACCCTATAGTAACCTATGGAGATTTGTGGTTATGTTTTTAGCTATTGAGGCTAACATACTTATGGTAACATATTCCTTATACTTCACAAATAAAGCAGGAAGCGAAAGAGAAATCTGAAGGTGTGTGTTATAGTGAGTTTACCATGTCTAATGGGTGTTCTTAAAACCCGTTGAAGAAAACAGTGTTTTGATCAATGTTTTTACGTGAAGAAGTGATCAATCCTCTTCAGAAGACGTATTTAACCACTCAATTCTTTTACGATTTCTTCATGAATTTTTTGAAGCATTTTGGTGGAATGTGTTTTCAATGGAGGGACAGACTCTCTCAGGTTTCATTAAAAACTTCATTTGTGTATTGAAGATGAACAAAAGTCTTGTGGTTTTGGAATGACATGAGGGTGAGTAAATGATAGAATTTAAATTTTTTGGGGATGAAGTAATCCCTTAAGAGGTTGTAATGACAGCTGAATACCTCATCCTTCATCCAAGGATCTCATTCCTTTTGGTTTGTGGGTTTGAAATCCCCATTTCTTTCAAAACCACCAGAATGGCCATTTTGATCCAAAGTTACCATACTTGTTGTCAAAAGTGGGTAAAACCATTCTTCAATGGGAGAAACCAGCATCTGTATTTAAAGGGATAGTTCACTCAAAAATGAAAATTTTGTCGTTAATTGCTCGCCCTCATGTCGTTCCAAACCCGTAAGACCTTCATTCATTTTTGGAAGACAAATTAAGATATTTTTGATGAAATCTGAAAGTTTTCTGACCCTGCATAGACTGCAATGTAACTGAAACATTTTATGGCTGAGAAACGTATAGGGACATTGTTAAAATAGTCCATGTGACATCAGTGGTTCAACTGTAATGTGATACTCTCGTGATCAGCGGAGGAGACTGGCCTGGAAGAGAAGAAATTGTTGAATAAAGTTGTTAATTTAGTTTTTCTTTGTGCACAAAAAGTATTCCTGTAGCTTCATAACATTACAGTTGAACCACTGATGTCACATGGACTATTTTAACAATGTCCTTACTACCTTTCTGGACCTTGAATGTCAGTTACGTTGCTGTCTATGGAGCGTCAAAGAGCTCTCGGATTTCATCAAAATATCTTCATTTGTGTCCCGAAGATGAGCGAAGGTCTTACGGGTTTGGAACGACATGAGGGTGAGTTATTAATGACAAAATGTTCATTTTTGGGTGAACTATCCCTTTAAGGTATGGTTTCTTAGTTAGTAAACCAGGCTTTTGCTTTCTAGTCCCTGAGGTTTAACACATGAACTTTTAACTCATTCATCTGGAAAGTTCATTTCCCATGTCCTGTTTTCAAACTGTCCTCAGAGGGATGTGGTGGACTGTTTTAGGTTGTTCTTTGGTCTGTAATTGCTTCTGAAAGTCACCTCCTAGAAGAAAAATGTCAGTGTTTTGGGTGAGATGCCTGGAAGAGGTTGATGTGTGGTTTAGGCATTCCTACTGTGGTAAGTAATTAAACAAACCTATGACTATTTATACAAACTGAATACATTCCTGTGAATGAGAGGCCAAGATCTGTTAAAATCAAGACCTACATGATGGTTTTACTTGTGTCTGAAAGGGTTGGGACTGTTTGGCATGACTCTGAGAGGGCCTGCATGGATGCTGTGCCTTTTCCGGTACCCTGCTGGATCATAATCCCAGAATGCTTTGGTGCGAGACCCACTGTGACAAAGAAAGCTGGGGGTGGGGTGTGGTGGAAACAGAGCTTTGCCTTGTATGGAGGGAATGACAAATCAGTCCTTACAGACAATCTGCCTTTCTTCTGCTTTGATCTAACAAGTCTTGCTCACCCCTCCCGGCCTACTGCGGTGTGAATGGACAACACAGTGCGAGAAAGAGATGAGACTGAGAGAGGAAGAGAAAAATAGAGTGATCTCATCCTCATGTGGTTGTTTACTCGACTTGTGAATGATCTTATTGGATGATTTGGGACAGGGTCAGAAAGCCTCATGATGGAGTCATTCACTTAAAATTAATCACTGATTCCGTCCTATTAGAAAACACTGGCTGATCAATTATGGAACTTGCATGACTCATATTTTCCAATGTGATGGACACACTACAACTCTTCTTTTCCCATCTAAAGCCAGTGTGATGTAACTTGATTAATATCACACCGTGTTCAGTCGCTTAGGCCAGAGGACGACAGGTGCCCCAAATGAGTCTAGTTTCTCCATTTCTTCATTTCTGTCACCTGATGGAGTTTGGCCACTGTGGTCTTCTCGCTTGCTTAGATAGGGACTGAAATACACTTATCTTTCAGTAATTTATTGATATGGCCAATTGACTGACACCATCAGATGGCGAAACTTGAAGGTAAGTAATTTGGATGATGGTACGGTTGTCTTTTGTAGAGCTGATTTACAGCTAAATCGCATCTTGCAGCATTAACACTGGTATTGAACTGACTGAATCCACACTCGAATAATGAATAATGACATTGCTGCCTTTTGCAAAACTGTCCTAGTGAAAAATAAATACACTAAAATGTATTTGTAATACATTTATTTCATGCTAAGTATGCTACAAATACATTTACATATTTATGTACTTAATAAAAATACCCTTTAACTGTACTTTTAGTACACTAAGCTGGTATACTTAAAGTCTGCTAAATTGGAACAAATTAATGCACTTTAATTGTGCAGAAGTAGTTCTGAAGTCCAACTAAAGATATACTGAAGTATATTTGATTGTGCTAAAGTGGAACTATTGCAAGTATACTTCAGGTACACTTTAAATATCTTCCGTTTAAAGACCAGTATTATTCAAAGACCATAGAATCCTCAACAATAGTGACATTAAAACACATTTTAGACTTAATATTATGAAATGTGCATTGTGCACAAGTAGTACTCCAAATAAAGTTGAATTATAACTTTTATATAAGTCTACAGCGATACGTCAGTAAATATGAGCCGAGCATAGATTTGAACTATACTTAGTATGTAATTAATGTATTTTAAATATGTTACTTTTTTACTAGGGTGCTTACCCCTTACCAAAAAGTAGTATACTTCAAGTTTATTTTATTAAGTATACTTAAGTAAATTTCAAGTATATTTTTAAGTATACTTTATGTAGTAAGTATACAAATATCAGACTACTAGTAGTATACTTGTAAGTGTACTATTTCAATACTCCATGGAACTAAATTGGCCCACTTTCAGAATTAGAATCAGAATCAGAATGAGCTTTATTGCCAAGTATGTTTACACATACGAGGAATTTGTTTTCGTGACAGAAGCTTCCACAGTGTAACAGAATGACAGTGACAGAACAAAAAAACACAGA